>NC_056745.1:1125161582-1125253735 GCF_019279795.1 Protopterus annectens
CCCTGCCTTCCCCCACCCTTCACCCACTACATAATCTAAATAGAATGTCATTGTTTAAACAAAGAAAAGAAGAAAAGGAGAAGAAAAAAAAAGATAAAGAAAAAATTGTATCAAATTACTGACCTTACTTCTCCTTTTCAGAAAGAGAAACAAGTTGAATCACAACTTGCCATTAAATCTCAGATATTTTGACTAGTTATGAAACAAAACATTTCTTTGCACACAGAGAATAACTTTGATTAAATCTACAAAATATCTGTTGCTTCTTGGAAATGCAGGAACTATATTTAAAAAGATTAATAATGAAATAAAATGATGAGAGAAAAAAACCTAGAACAAATCATTTGTTTAGTCTCTTCTTCTTCTCTGAAGTCTTCCACGAAGTTTCAGTTGCCAGTCTCTTTAACGAAGGACTAGCCCATTCCATTTCTTCTATTTTATCCAAAATCTTATTTTTTTTGATAAACAGTAAAGCAGAGTCTAAGTCATCGAAAATTTTAGGACCATCAGGAAGGAAGATTTTAAGCTTGGCAGGAAACAGAAGGTATGTTTTAAACTGTGCTTTTTTAAGCTCCCTTATTAGTGGCAGAAAAACTTTTCTTTTAGCTATTACCATGAAAGAATAGTCATTGTCAAAACGCACAGTTGTCTCATTAATCTTAACAGGAGCTTTAGCCCAAGCAGATTTAAGAACCATCTCTTTATCAAAAGATTATAGAAATCTAACTATAACTGATCTAGGATAGTTTTTGTTAGAGTTAGTATTAGCTATAGATCTATGTGCTCTTTCGATACCAAAAGAGAATGCTTCTGGTAAGTCTAAAGTTTTAGGGAGCCATGTTGTTAAAAAAGAAGTAATATTGTTACCTTCAATATTTTCTGGCAGTCCAAAAATCCTAATGTTATTGTGCCTAGATCTATTTTCCAGGTCATCCAGCTTTGTTTGTAAATGTGTATTTAGCAGAAACTCAATGTTGATTTCCTCTTCTTGTATTCTATTTTCCATGTCATTCACAGCTTCTTCTATGCCTGTCATCTGGATCTTCTGTTGTTGCAGGTCTATATGTAACAAGTCTATTTGTTTTGTAGTTTTTTCTATGAAGGTGTCTATTTTAGTATCCATTTTATCCATCTTAGCAGTAAGTTGCTGGATTATAATTATCAGAGACTGAAGTTCTTTCTTGATGCTGGAGTCTTGAGAATTTGTCTTACTAGAACTCATTTCAAACTGATAAACTGACAGGAAAATTTCCAAAGTGATTTCTGACAGGAATATTGTTAATATTTCCTTTCTTTTTTAGATGTAGTTCAAGAACTATATAAAACAAACATATTTAGAAAGAAAATTACTTCAAAAATTAATTTTTTAAGTAATTAATTCCTGTCAGTGTAATGAAATTGGTGGAGCTGAAGAAATCTGCTGCTATCCTGTGTTCATCCTTGGCCACGCCCCATTTTGGCATTTATTTTGAAGACATCCAAATCAGTATCCTAAAAATGTGGTTTACCAAGTTTGCTGCTAACTGCTAACTGTACATTGTTATTGACAGACACTAAATAGCTCCAACTCCCACTTCATATGTTATAATAGTTCTCTTCTTCAGATGGGCACATTCATAACTGATCTGGGTACTTACGTGGGCACCTCTCTCATTCAGTCATTATGTTTCCACCACAGTCAGGAGCAGTTAATTTCCAAGGGAGTATCTTCAAGGTCCAAATAAGTCTTCCTACCACTGTAATCTTCCCTAATCAGACACTTATCGAATGCAATGCTTGCCTTTGGTATCCACAAATCCACGCATATCGCTCAAATGAAAATGCAACAAAGACTTCTAACCATAAAAATTAAAGGCCTTAAATCCTTCAAGTATTCTCATAGAATACTATGACTGTCTTTATATTTGATAGCCTACAAGCTGCTCAGAGATAATCTGTGTCTCATTTATCAAGTCATGAAAGACCCAATCCAAACTGACAACCTACTTCTTTGCAAAAACACAGTGGCTCTATAAACACCTGCACTAGGAAGCTAAATCTGCAATAACAAATAAATAAGACTCACTGTAAGGATGGGATCCTAAATCAACATATTTTCAGTCCATGGAATATATATTACCATTACAGGTCAAAGTACTATTTTTTAAACATTTTTAACTTCATACATTCTTTGAAACAAAGTACTACCTTAACAACCTTTAGGGTTTGTTTTTATGACTAGACAGATACACAAAATTATACTATGGTTACCATCATACCCCTCAACCTGGAAACATCAAAAAATCTGGACAAAGCCCATGAAAAATAGGTACAAATCAGTACGATGATTAACATAAAATTTGCAAATAAATTATGTAGCCCCACCCACTCCAATGGAATTGTGGAATACCAACTTTTAAACACAAACTGAAGAACAGACAACCAAAATATGATCATGAAACACAAAATAAGAACAATAATAGTGTTTTATTTATGTTAATATTTTGCGAAACTAAAATGCAATATTCTTTTAGAAAAATAACACTGGATGAGGCTGCTCTTGCCTCTGCAGCACATTATCTGGGTCAAGTATCATATGAAAGAATGAAACTTGTTTCGTTTATACAGCAGCTTCACTTCCAGAGGTTACATGTTTGTAAACAAAAACAATACATCTACAACCACAACCACACATCCGTCAATCTCCCGAGTCCCTACTCCAGTCCTGACTCCTCAGTGCAGTGTGATATGAGCCACTACCAATAGTTATCTGCATTGCTAGCTCCAGAGTTCCATAAAGGACCCTTACATATACAAACATATATAGCACAGACTTGACTAAGATTGTAACATTTTGAAATATTGCATTTCAAATCTGGGTAGCTATAATATAACAAGCCTGCCACTCTGGACACAGTGATCTACTCTGCTAGTTAAGTTTACTGTAGCAAACTAGTAGCCATTGGAGCCCTCCATTTCTGTATAATTAATTACTCTTACATCTGCTGACCTTCAGCAGTAATAATAGCCTGTTACCTACTTCTCCCTCCCTAGCCCCTACTCAAGTATGCCCACCCCAGCCCCAGTGCTCCACTCAGATCAGCATGACCATGCCTCCTCGGCTCGATCATTATACCTATTACCTAACCTACCAACTGTGTAACAAAGAATGGGAGAACGAAAAATAAATTGATCATTCCATCATTTTTCAATATATAATGCATTGCAAATACAACACTACACACAAATCTAATACCATACCTCTCTTTCAACTGTACAGATTTCTGCAGAATGTCCAGATTTTTGCCTCATATTTTTGATCTGTTTCTCATAAAATTGTGGTTTTCTGCCAAATTACTGGCAAATCATTAAAGACTGTAGTTAGAAAATGACAGACATTTGAGTTTCAGAAAAACCATGCTGCTAATGCAAGTCTGTCAAAGTTCTAAGTTTGTAAGGGCAATATTTAAAAATTGTCCCTCCCAATTTTTGGGCCTTTGTCCCACTTTTATTAATGGCTTTGTCCAGATTTCTTTCTCTAAGAAGTTGAGAGGTATGATACATATGACTCAAAAGTCTTTGTGTTGGAGAAGCAGGAGAAGCTGGGGGAAGAAGCAGCAGCTACAGCAGAAGAAATGTTTTCATGATGATGATGAAGAAAGATGATGATGAGTCTCTGACTGACTTTCTTGGACCAGGAATGGAATGGATTTATTATTTTACAGCACCGCATGGCTCAGGGTCTGTTAGACTTGTGTTGTTTGCCCAGTCCCAGTGCCTTCACTTTATGCAAGCAAGAAGCAAATGCCACTGCCAAATTTGCCAACTTCCCCAAGTCAACCAAGAAGTAGCAAGTGCCAGCCAACTGTATGCTAGTGTATGGTGCAATTGTAATGAACAACAACAAAAAAATTTACTTTAAATAAAAATAAATAAAAAACACCGTCTTTTCTATTTTCTCTCAGTTTGTTATCAGCTGTGCTGCGTGCCTGCTTCAGATCTTACTTCAATTCAATCAATGCTTGTTCAATGCTCAGTCAGTATCAGGCAGACTTCTGTTCTGTTAACTTAGTTCTTCTTTCTGTCTCATCTGTCCTGGGCCACCCCACCCCTCTCTCTTTACTCCCTAGAGCAGCAGGTTGCTGTGTGTGACTCGTGATGAGTGATGAGTCTGATGAGTCCAGCACGTGCACTGCTGCTGCTAAAATGTAAACAAAGTAAATTAATGTACCAGTGCAGTGGTGTTCTGTTTCCAATTCCCATCCTCCTTGGTAACTACCTATGTGTTATTATGTCTTTTGAGGGCAAACCCGGCAAAGCAAAATAGATCTCATTGGCTTATAGAAGGGGACATCACTCACACTGACGGTTGACCAGACCAGACTGTCTTATCTGTATTATGCAGTTCAGTTTGTCATTTGGCAAATTGGCATCACTAATTTATTTTATTTATCTGTAGTGTACTAAAGGAGCTAATATTTTGTGGCTAAAGAGGTATGGAAAAGTTTAATGAGTAATAGACTGGTGTCAGTTTGCCCAGTGAGCACGCAGCATATTATGCATGATGAAATTCCCTTACAAACTGGCCGCACAAATTTGAATCTCTAAGATGAGCTGAGGGTTAAAAAGGATTTAATTAATGCATTTATTTTGGAAAGGAAAAGGACAGGAGTCAGGAGTTCTTCTGTGTAGTGTACTGGTGTATGTTGTACTTGCTGAGGTCAGACACAGCACAAAGTGTGACTTAAATGAAGTCTGAACTGTCTGCATTCCGCAAATGTCTCTTCCTAATAACTAAATGAACTTAAATGAACTAAGACCAAACAAGAAAGTATAGTAGAGCAGCCCTGCCCCCTCAGCCAAAATCCGACAGGCTGGCAGGCTGCTCATGAAGCTGATATCACCATGCAATGACATCAGTCTAAAAAAAAAAAAGCGAAAAAAAAAAAAAGCCGGGAAATTCAGAAATTAAGGGGTGCCACTCGTGAATCATGGCACTCTATTAATTTGGAACTCAAAACCGGTAGAAACCAAGATATTCAGTATGGTTGAGATGTATGGTTACCATGCACAGCCTTGCTAAATTTGGGAGATGATCACTACTACGAAAAAATAGCAAAAACGTTTAAGTGTGTCTGTCTAAATTTTCATATCTAGGTTATCTTATGATCCCCAGTGATTGCTTGCTTACTATTGTTCCAATGTTCCTGAAGACATATGCACTGGAGAACACAAGTTTTACATGTCAAGGATACTAGGACTGTGGTTATTACTCCCATATCATAACAGAGCAGAGTATTCTGCAGTGACCTGTGTGGACAACCTCACACACAGGAGGTGGCCTCATTGAGCAGGATGGTCTTTGAACTGGCACTCCACAGGAAATGAGGTATCCTCAGAGGTAGCTATGAAGGGTTTGGGGGGTCTGGCTAAAAATTGCAGCTTTTGATTAGGAAGAAAAGCAACCATTGCTCTTACTATGCTGGCTCTATTTCATTAATGCAGGCCACCTCACAGTCCACTAACCAGTAGATAGCACTGTGTCTGCAACTGATATGCCCCCACCACTGCCTCCACCCTTCTGCTACCCTGTAATCTAAAAATGGACAGCACAGTAAGGGCAGGAGTAGGGCCCTTCTCCTATCTTCTCACAAGGTGGAAGAGGGGAAGCAGCATAGTAAGTAATCAATATCCTGCTGTGTGATTGGGCCACTGGATGTGCCAGGGCTTCTCTGCTCACACCTGAAGTTGTAGGCTTGGCCTCATCATCGGGACTCTAGTAGAACAAACAGGGTATAAGACGAGAAATCCCTGGCCCAAAAATCACAGTGTTGATCGTTCTGCATATTCACTAACAGACGACATTATGAACTCTACTTCGTCTAGATAGTACAGTTGCATAAGAACTTACCAAAGCAGTAGAGGTCCTGCTTTTCACTGTTGCAGTATTCCTTATTTAAGGGATATCGTACCAAGATAGCCATATGTCTGGCCAGCATACCAAAACCTTAGATCCTTCCAGGTGCCATACATCAGATGTATGTATGTCCTGCATCCAGGACATAAGGTACATAAGTAACATATGGGTACCTAATCCTCAGAACTGAATTGCCATAAGAGAACCATACCAACCCTAGAGGAACAAAAGAAAGGGGTATGTGCATCCAGAAAAGGGAGAAAGAAGGACCCCTTGGCCAGAGGGCAAGCAAACAGAAACCAAGAAGGGGAAAGGAGGGAGGGAGGGATGGAATACTGCAACAGTGAAAAGGACATCTATTGTTATGGTAAGTTATTACACAACTGTACTATGTCCATCCTAATCAATGCTGCAGTATTCCTTAGTGAAGGGAAATTTCAAAAGCTACTGTAGAGGATGGGAGGAGGAAGCATCAGAAAAACACTAAAAAAAAAAAACCTGAAGGATGGCCCTGGCAAAAACGTGCTCTGGCCCTAGACACTTCATCCAACTTGTAATGTTTAGAAAAAGTATGTACAAAAGACCACTAGCAAATTCCACAATGGATCTAGTATCCAGACTCTTGAAAAAAGGCAACAGAACAGGCTACTGCCCTAGCAGAATAAGCATGAACTGAAGAAGAAAGTTGCTTACGATGAAAACAACAACAAAAAGAAACTGGCCTTAGAAATCCAAGAGAGGATGGTTTGATTCAAAGAACCAAACTCAATTTCTTGACATGAAAGAAAACTGTTCAGATTTCCTAACATCTTTAGTTTTCTCCAGATAATACCTGAGCTGTCTGTGCAAATCAAAGTATGTAGAATCCTCTCACCAGAATTCTGAGGTGAAAAGGAAAAAAGTAGGAAGATGAAAGAACTTCATTTACCACTTTGTGCATAAAAGAATGACTGGTGTAAAGAGAAACTCTCACTTCTGTGAAAAAAATCATAAAAGTGGGAAATGCCATAAGAGCCTGGAGTTCAGAGATCATTTCGGCAGAAATAACAGCCACCAACAAAAGTCTTCCAAGTACAGCATTGCAAAGTAGAGAAAGCTGCAAATACAAAAGGAGGCAGAGTCAAATTTTCTAGAATAAAATTAAGGTCTAAAAAAGGTGGACTGGGCTTTCTTAGGGGCCTAATGTGAAGAACGCCTTTGATAAAATGTTTAATTTCAAACCCTGATGTAATTGACAGAGCCAGGGGCAGTCTAGCAGAAATGGCTGATACACGAGCTTTAACAGATGAATATACTAGGTCAGAATTGAGCAACTCATACAGAAAGTGACATACATCAACCATACAGATTTTCACCTCATGTTCTTGGTCCATTTTACATAAAAATTGTGGTTTTTCTAGCAAATCAATGGCAAATTATTGATGATTTAAGTCAGAAAATAATGACAGATATTTGAGTTTCAGAATTAGTACCCTTTAGAAAATTCATGCTAATGCAAAAACCTGTTATTCTATGTACTATGTCTGTAAGAGCAGTATTTAAAAATTGTCCCTATTTTTTGGGCCTTTGTCCCCCCATTATTTATGACTTTGTCCAGATTTCTTGCTCTAAGAGGTTGAGAGGTATGGAAAGTAAATACTCTCTAAAAGAGCCTTTTCATGCCTGTAATACTAATGAGAAAATTTTATTTATTTATTTGAATTTGATTACCGGGAAGTCCACTGGGCCGAATTGACCCATTTTCAGTGGTGGCCCAGGGAGAAAAGCTCCAAGATGCATTATACAATTTAAATACAACTGATAGTTAATATTACAAATCTTATGGAGAATAGTTACTCATAAATGCATTCAATATCATGCACAGTTAAATTCATTAAGCTTGAAGGTAGGGATCATACAGTTTCATTTGAGGAAAATAGATATGGGTTAGGTGTGGAAACAGTTTACATACAAAACTTTTAAGAAAATGTAAATATGCTTTACATACACACATCAACAGTAGAATGCTATTTACAATATTTACAAGGTTGGGCTGTGTGAGGGTAGCTGCAGGAGTTGAGAGCTTAGAGAGAAGCTATAGACATTGTTGAGAGCTTAGATAGGCTCAGAGGAAGATAACTACGAGAGTTGTAGAGCTTGGGAACCAGAGCGAGAACCCTCTTGGATTAGATTGGGTGAAGGCAGGTACATTTCCATTTAGTGAACAGGTGCTTGAATAGTTGGGTTTTGAAGTTTTCTGAGTTTGGTATGGTTCTTAGTGTGGAGGGAAGGGAATTCCATGTTCTGCCTAGTGAGTAAGATAGGAGAAGTTGGTCAGCAGGACATTTAGGTTTATAGATAGTAATTAAGTTCTGATTTTCAGATCTAAGAGCTCTGTTGGGTGTATAAGGGGGAAGGATGTTAGTTAGAGCAGGACATTTTATTGGGTGAAATATGAGTCTATGTGCAGTAGTGAGTTGGAGATAGTCTAGGTAGTTTGGGAGTTCAAGCCAATTCAGGGATTGTAGGGTTAGGCAGTGATGGGTGGTATTTTTAGATTTAGAGGCAAATTTAGAGATTTTGTTGTAGCAGTTTTCTAGTTTAGAGGTGATAGAGGAGGACAGGTTGGTTAGGAGAGGGGCTCCGTATAATAAGGAAGGAAGAAGATAAGTCGAGGCCAGAGTTTGTCTGGTAGAGTTGGAGAGAAAGTGATTATTCCTATACAGCATACCTAGCTTTTGGTGGGTTTTCTTAATATTTTGTTGAATATGAATATCAAACTTGAGGTGTTCATCTACAGTAATGCCAAGTAGTTTGGCAGAGGGGACTACTTGGTTTGACTATAGACTTTGAAGTTGTTTTTATCGTAGGAGAGAGTCTTTGTGGGAGGGAATAGTAGAATCTTTGATTTATTTGCACTGAGAGAGAGATGGTTTTGGTGCATCCAGTTTTCAGTTGTTGAGAAGACAGTTTGGGTTTAAGTCAGCAATTCAGAGGTTTGAAGCAGAGCAAACTAAGGTTGAATCATCTGCGTATTGAATGATTTTAGCATCAGGAACAGCAGTGTGAAAGTTATTGATGAAAACGTTAAAAAGCATTGACCCAAGGATGGATCCCTGTGGTACTCCAGTTGAGGTAGGCAGGAAGGAAGACATGGAGTTCTTCCTTTTGACTGCCTGTGATCTGTCTGACAGATAGCTGGAGAACCTGGATAAAGCATTATGTGAGAGATTAAGGTTTAAGAGATGACAGAGAAGGTGCTTGTGGGAAACAGTATCAAAGGCTTTAGACAGATAGAGTAAAACAGTAGAAACTAAGTGGCCTGAATCTCAGGCTTGATTGACAGTTTCTAGGAAAGAAAGTAGAGCAGTTACTGTGCTATGGCCTGGATGGAAGCCATTCTGGGTGGGAGTGAGAAGATTGTTTTGGGTCAGGAAAGGCATAAGTTGGAGGTGGATGCATTTTTCTAGGATTCTGGAGATTGGTGAGAGCAAAGCAATGGGGCAAAAGTTTGAGATGCTGGTATTTTTGCCTCCTTTATGAAGAGGAAGAATATAAGCTGAGCGCCAGAGTTTGGGGATGTATGATTCTTTTATGGATCGGTTGATAATGATGCTGATTGGGAGTGCAATGCCATCAGCAGCACATTTTAGGAAGGAAGAGGGAATATTGTTGGGAGCGTTAGAGCGGGGTTTAAGTTTGGACAAAAGTTTTTTTATAAAGTTAGTGGAGATGGGTTTGAGTTCAAACAAATGAGCTGAGTTAGAAGGGGAAAGAGTGTAGAGCAGTTGGGTTATTATTGGGAAATGTCTTGGTGAGGGTAGTAATAGTGTCTATAAAAAATGAGTTAAATTCAGAGTCTAGTTCGAGATCAGATTTACTTGGGTCAGGACTGGGATTATTCTTGGAGTCTGGATTGAGGACCGAGTTTATTGAGTTTCAGAATTTTTGGGGGGTTTTATTGTTATTGGACTGAAGTTTGATATAGTAGGATTTTTTGTCTTTGGTGATTAGTTGTTTTGCATGGTTGTGGAGCTGTTTATATTGGAGCAAGGTATTGTCCAGTTTACTGTTTTGGTAAAGCTTCCATAGTTTGTCTCTGTGGTGCATAATCTGATTTGTCTCTCTGGATAGCCAAGGAGCAGTTTTTATCCTTTTGTTTCTTAGTGGGGCTAGTGAGTTTAAAGTATCAAGGATGACAGAGTTGAACTATTCTATAGCCTTGTCAAGAGGAAGTATGTTTAGAATTTGCCAGTTCATTTGTTTGAAAGTATCTGAGAAAGTAGTTGGGTTGAAGCTACTGAGGTTATGAGTTTGAATGTATTTTTGCTGGTGTGGGGAGGAACTAGTTGAGTGATGCATGAAGGCTTGGAGGTGGTCGCTAAAGGTTTCTGGAATTGTGCCAGAATTGGTTATTTTATTTGGATCTGAGACTAGGATCCAATCTATAGTGGATCCGGGAGGGTTTATTTTGCTAGGTCGAGTGATGGAGAGGATTATTTGAGTGAAGTTATAGAGGTTAATGGATAGGGAGGGAGAGGGGCAATTGATTTTATTCCAGTCAATATTCACATCACCAAGGATATAAGTTTCATAGTTGGTTTCATTAGAGGCCCATAGGTGAATATTTTTGAGTGTAGAGATATTGTTACCAGGTGAGATATATAAAGGAATGATGCAGATATTTTTACGTTTATTTAGTTTTAGAATTCCAGCAGTTAGTTCAGTGTTCTGGAATTGAGGAATTGGAATTTGGAGGGGAATGAATGTAAGATGGTTGGAGTAGACTAGGGCAGTGCCTCCACCTTTTTTATTTAGTCGGTCATTTCTGAGACAATGAAATCCTGGGGGCAGAATCTCAGAATCGGAGATAAAGGGCTTGAGCCAGGTTTCAGAGATGGCTAAGATATCTGGTTGGTTATGGCTTAACCAAGCTTGAAATTGGTGTACTTTGTCATTTAGACTTTGTGCATTAATTGTAAAAATCTTTAGGGTGTTGAGATAGGAGGAAGAGGGTAAGGGATGAGTGTTGTTAATAAAGGATGTAGGACCAGGGTTAGGATGGATATCACCAGCTTGGACTAGGTTGTTGAAGGAGATATTCTTTAGCCATATTGGTCTGCCAGGCATGAATTTTGGTAGATTGTAGATTGGAGCAGGTGACAGTATCCTGACTTTAGAGGAGAAGACTTTAGGGTGGAATAGGTGCAGAGGGTTGGGCAGAATGAGAAAAGAGGAGATAGAGTGGAAATAGGAGATAGAGTGGAAATGGGAGTAAGAGTGAGGGAAAAGGTGGGTTTGTATGGCAGTTGTCTTTGTAGGTGGTATTGGACAAGCATAGATGGAATATGAGGTAGCATAGTATAAGGGAAGTAGGAACAGAAAGAGGAGGCTGGGGGACTGGAGAGTGTGATAACTTGAGGAGAGCATGTTGGAGCAAAGAGAGAGTGGTATGAGTGGTTAGGAAAATAGAGAAGGCTATGAAGAAGAAAGGGTTTAAAAAGTGATGGAGGTATTCTAGAGATTAAAGGAAAGAGAAGGAGACTATAATTATTGGGTGGAGTACAGATTACAGAATTTAAGAAGGATGGCTATAGGTGGGAGGAGTAATGAGGGGGAGCTGGGTACTGGGTAATTAGGCTGAGAGGGTGGGGTAAGATAGGAATAAAGCTAGAAGTACTGGGGTCGGGTGGAAATTGGGGCAGGGTAGGGGAGCAGAGTGAACCTGTAGGGCAAACGGAGCAGGAAAGAACACTAGAGGTGAGTATGGCAGAAAAACGTATCAGCAAAGAGCAGTTTAAAGGCTGTAGTTGGAAGGTATGAGCTAAATATTTCCAGCCAGAAAATGAAGGCTGCATTTACAGAGGGTGGTTTAGCAGGGGGGAAGATACTTACAGTCTAAGGATATTAAGTCATAACCAACTGTTTGTGAAAAAATAAAACTTGTTGGGATTACGAAGAATATCTAGGATTTATATTGGTAGATGCTGCCACCTAATGCTATAAGGAGATAGCAAACAGCAGAGATAGTTGGACCAGTCTTAGGTTTAAATATATTATAGGGTAGTGATAACAGGAGGGGGAAGAGGGCAAACGGTCTGCAGTAGGCTGCTAGAACGCACACACGGGAGGGCAGATTAACTCTATAGATAGTACATCAAGTCTACATTTAAATAGTGTTAAGCAACATACATTTACATAATCTTGTTGGGGGGGGGGTCTTCTCAGTAGAATATTTCTAAGTACCAGGCAAGCTGGCCAATTCAGGGTGTCTTCAGGTGATGGCCGGAGGTATTCCTTTTGCGTTTAAAGCAGGGATGGGGTCCCCGGGATGGATTACTGTAGAGGAGAGGAAGACAACACTGAGTTAGTTAATATTTCAGATGTAGAGGGAAAAGGAAGAAGGTAAGGGATGTTTAGAGAGGAAGGGAGGGTGTAACAAAGCACAGTAGTAGAGAGAGGCTATGGTTAGATGAGGCTAGAGCAAGTATGTAGAGGAAGATTAGGTTTATGGGATTAACAATGGAAAGCAGCAGACATTATACTATGAACAATACAAGTTAGGCAATATAGGTTCCATTAAATAGAACAAAACATGCATTCAGCAGTTCAGCATGCAATCAGTGACCCTAGTCCATTTGAGATGACAGGGTTATACAGCAGTAGAGCCAAATATAAGCAGCAGAAAGCAAGTGGTAAATGATAAAGTAATACTATAAAATCTCTAAATAGTGCAATATATAGTGCTCAACTGACTAACACAATAAACTACAGTATGTTCATGCTGTGCAATAACTTGTGCTGAACAGTTTTCAAAACAGTTTTCAGAACAATATAAAAGCCATGTGGTGCCCTTATAGAGACAAACAGAAAAGAAAAATAGCTGCTAAGACAGTAATTAAGATAAAGGCTCTAGTAGGACCATTGATCCACCTTGAAAGAGAAATAAAGGCCTTCAAAGATATATGTTCATTGGCGTCCTTTTAACAGGACATCTGGAGAGCAGACTAGGCCAGCAAAGTGCAACAGTCAAGCCCTGTATACTAAGACTAAAGTAATGCAGCTGGCGACAACATAAAAAGAGACCCACTCATCCCAAAAAGCAGCTTACAGCTGCTAAGCCTGTAATTAACCTAAGCAAAGGGCAAATGACACAGTACAAAGCAAGCAGTCAAACAGTACAGTATATAGGGCAAAATGGTCCCCAAAACTGTGTAGAAGCTGTGCAGAGCCCTTATAGTTACAAATGGAAAGAAAAATGTCTGCTAAACCTGATTTTAAGTGGAAGGCTTGAAGAGGGATTGTTTTTGCACCTTAAGAGGCTATCCGGCATTCAGCAATGCACTTTGGTTGGCGTCCTTTTAACAGGACATCATTACACCAGGTTTCTGGCCATGACAAGCCAGCAGTATTCAATCAAGCCCCTTTGTAACCATACAAAATTAATGCAGCATTAGTCAGTGCAGAAAAGAGCTCCACTCATCCCAAAAGCAGCTTGCAGAGGTCAAAAACACATGTAGGTCACAGATAAATGAAGCCGTCAGCACAAAGCCAACAATAACCATACAACACAGTTATAAACATTGCATTGGAGTGATAGCCATCAGCACAAGGCCATCTATAACCCTAAAACACAGTTACAAGTAAAAATGTGGAGTTTAGCACAATAGTTGCTTAGAGTCTTGCAAATGATGGACAGATATGCTGAAAAGACCTACCAGGAGGCAAAAACAAGCAGCCTAAACCTCAGGACCAGCATAGAGGAGCAGTGGATGCTCAGGACAAAATTTAAAAATGGCACCACAGTCTGTGGGAGATATAAGTAAACTCCAGGAGGAAACTAGCAATGGGGAGGTGATATGTGGAGGAAAGGTGATTGGACTAGAGGGGTAGAAGGTAGGAGGGACTAAAGGGGTGGAAAGTTGGTAGGAAGAACAGTTCCAGGAGGGGGGAGGGCTTAATAGATATGAGTATGGCAGAAAAAGTATCAGCAAAGAGCAGTTTAAAGGCTGTAGTTGGAAGGAAAGAGCTAAATATTTCCATCCAGAAAATGAAGGCTGCCTTTACAGAAGGTGGTTTAGCAGGGGGGAGAAGATATTTACAGTCTAAGGATATTAACTCATAACCAACTGTTTGTGAAAAAATAAAACTTGTTGGGATTATAAAGAATATCTAGGATTTATATTGGTAGATGCTGCTACCTAATGGTAGAAGGATATAGCAAACAGCAGGGATAGTTGGACCAGTCTTAGGTTTAAATATATTCTAGGGTAGTGATAACAGGAGGGGGAGAGGGCAAACGGTCTGCAGTAGGCTGCTAGAACGCACACACAGGAGGGCAGATTAACTCTATAGATAGTACATCAAGTATTTAATTAGTGTTAAGCAACATACATTTACACAATCTTGTTGGGGGGGTCTTCTCAGTAGTATTTTTCTAAGTACGGGGCAAGCTGGCCAATTCAGGGTGTCTTCAGGTGATGGCCGGAGGTATTCCTTTTGCATTTAAAGCATTGAGGGAGCACCCGGGATGGATTAATTTACACAATCTTGTTGGGGGGGGGGTCTTCTCAGTAGTATTTTTCTAAGTGCCAGGCAAGCTGTCCAATTCAGGGTGTCTTCAGGTGATGGCCAGAGGTATTCCTTTTGTGTTTAAAGCAGGGAGGGAGCACCCAGGATGGATTAATTTACACAATCTTGTTGGGAGGTATTCTCAGTAGTATTTTTCTAAGTACCAGGCAAGCTGGCCAATTCAGGGGGTCTTCAGGTGATGGCCGGAGGTATTCCTTTTGTGTTTAAAGCAGGGAGGGAGCACCCGGGATGGATTAATTTACACAATCTTGTTGAGGGGGGTCTTCTCAGTAGTATTTTTCTTAGTACCAGGCAAGCTGGCCAATTCAGGGGGTCTTCAGGTGATGGCCGGAGGTATTCCTTTTGTGTTTAAAGCAGGGAGGGAGCACCCGGGATGGATTAATTTACACAATCTTGTTGGGGGGGGGGTCTTCTCAGTAGTATTTTTCTTAGTACCAGGCAAGCTGGCCAATTCAGGGTGTCTTCAGGTGATGGCTGGAGGTATTCCTTTTGCGTTTAAAGCAGGGAGGGATCACCCAGGATGGATTACAGGAGGCATAAACAAGCAGCTACACCGCAGGACCAGCACAGAGGAGCTGTGGATGCTCAGGACAGAATTTAAAAATCTTTTCCATTTAGCAACATAGGATTTGAATAGTGTGTTTTCTGGTCTCCTGCAAAACCCAAAGTACCTAAGGATGTTGTAGAAAAGGAATCAAAACCCCATCATCTGAACAGTCAAATCTAAGGTGAGCATAAGAGGCGAATGAGAGAGCTCTTGCCCTGTATGAGGAAATCCATCCTGTGGGGTACCTTGTGATGACTGCTCCTGGCCAGATGAAAAAGAAGGGGGGAATGCTGCCTGGGCCAAAGGGGAGCCATCTATAAGATTTTGGGGTTGTCCCACATGATTACGTGTAAAACCTTGGGCAACAGAGGAAGAGCAAGATAAGCAAACAGAAGCATCCCCTTCCAAGAAAAAGACATGGAGTCCACTTTCAAAGCCAGAGGACTCGGCACCCTGGAATAGAAGCTGGGAAGTTGCCTGTTCAGAGGGGAGGTAAACAGATCTGCTAGAGAAGTACCCCACATATGTATAATGTACAGGATTGCTCTCTCTTTGAAGCACCCATTCATGAGGATGTTCCCTGGACCTGCTCAGGTTGCCTGCCACAAGACTGTATTCTAAGGGAAGGTAAACTACCTGAAGGATCAGATGATGACAAATATCAAATTCCCAAACAAGAAGAGTTAATCTGCAAGAATGTATGACTTTGCTTGCTAATGTACCACATGACAGTGGTATTATTTGAATACACCTGGAAAGGACTCAGAAACAAAAGTGAATGCAAGGCTTGACTAATCAAAGAAGAGCGCTCATTTCTTTGATGTCTCTTAGAGGGAATGGAAGAAAAATGGACGGCAAAAGGCACAGATTACCTTTGGGTTGGAGGTTTCAATGCTATAAGTGCCATAAAAAAACCCTGAGTGAAATCCTGCCACTCTTCATGGCAGTCCTTGAACAAAGGAGCAAAATGCTTGGGCTTCTGCTTTTTTTTTTTTTTTTTAGTGCACCTCAGCCCTAACAAGCTTAGGCAGTTCACAGCCCTGCCCTACTTCAATGAGGGAAATAGGAACGTCTTCTGTAAAGAGTATCTGGGAAATCCCCCCTAGACCCATCTGAAATAATCAGGCATGGCTCCCCCTTCTCATCTCTAGCAGACATATGCTCAACCGTGGAGGACATGCAAGAAACCAACCCCCATGTTAGCCTCCAACTAGGTCACAATAGATGGAGCCAGAGTTGGAACTGGATGGTCCTTGGGTTCTTCTTCTGACCTGATGAAGAGTCTCTCAGAGGTTAGATAGCAGAGCTCTCCAAACGTAACTTTTTTAACTTCGTAAGAGGTGGCTGAACATCTAGGTGGACAGTCTCAGAAGCCATGGATCCCTCTGCAAATAACTTTAGATGCTGGTTCTCAAAATAAAGAGAACGGGAGGATAAATGGCTATTCAGGGTACAAAAGACTGAAAATCAGCACATTGAATGTGGTCATAGTTTGCACCTTGGCAGAAAAGATACTTGTCGTGTCTATCTTTATGGTGAATCTGTTCCCACACTCTCATTTCCCCTTTCTGGATGACAGGTAAAATGGCATCCCAAAAAAAGAAAGGAGGAGAAGTCCTAAACGGGGTATTTATCAGTGGTTGGAACAATATGGTGAATGACTTGACAGACTGAATTCAAAATGTAGTGTTCGGACTACAGGCAAACTAGTTCTGAGGATTAGACACATCACTTATGAACCTTATGCCCTGAACATAGGACATACAACATATGAAAGGACCTAAGGCTTCAATATGCTGGCCAGACATAATGGGTATCCTTAGTAGGATATCCTTTCAGTAAGGAATACTGCAACAGTGATAAGGGCAGACATAGTTAAGATTCAGCTTCTCCCCAGCACACCACTAGGTCCATGATGCTCTTCAGTGGGGTCAACTGGAGCTCCTCATTGAATCATCAAATTAGTAGTAGCAATGGGTGGTATGTACAAAGGGCAGGGACTTTAACATGTGCTTATACCTCACACTTACTGGGAATACCTTGTTCATGGGGGTCAACTGCAGTTTCCAGTCCCAATTGTGAATGTTTGATCTACAGATGTTAGACAAGGGTAGGCACATGCTGATTCAATCTGTTTAACAAAAATGGTGCCTGGGACACTTTAGGGCATCAAAGACCTGTTAACAGATGAAAGCCGCTTGTCCCTTCAAGAAGCTAGAGATGATAACATAAAGCCACATAATTAGTTAGCATGGCAGAGTCTCAATCATTATCAAACATAACTAGACAAGTCACTCCATCAAATATGAATGTCCACAGATCACCAACCAAAGAATCAATAAAATTATTAAACTGTCAATCCTCTTCCATCTGGGTTAATTGAGATGTTTCCATGCTGATATATGCATCTATACAAGGTTTGAGTTCTGAGTACTGATCATCTATGTGGCATTAAACAGTAGAGCTTTCATTTGTTTGTCCCCTCCCACAACATCCATCCTCCAGATGGCCACCTGATTGTGTAATGCTACAAGTGTTCTTAATCCCTTCTGGGAGTCAAACCCATTATCATGGCAAGCTCATGGAGCATCCCTTAGCTTCCAGTTGTACATTTTACCAGTCCAATGCATTCTACGGGGCTTAGCTACACTTCAGACCTAGTGTGCAGAGGCCCAAAACTTACAGGATCAAAGGCCCATGCTATCCTCACTTGCAGGAAGGGAATGGTCAAGAGTCCCCCAAGCCTTCATTCTCTTAGAGGTTGTCTGTTATATCAGATCACAGATGTACTTAGCCCTTCAGGGGGTTCAGATCAATTACCTTGGGCAAGCTCATAGAACTGCTCTTAGCCACAGGTGTGAAGATCCACAATCATCTCAGTTTTCATTACCTGCTTTACTGGTCTAATGCATTCTGAGGGACTTTGAGACATTTGAGATAAAGTGGGCAGAGGCCCATCATTTGTGGGACTACAAAGAGTGACCTATACCTCTCAACCTCTTTAACACAAGAAATCTGTACAAAGCCAAACATAATGGGGGTATAAAGGCCTAAAATTAAATACAGATTTGTAACCATTTCTCTTATAAACTTAGAATGCTGCTTGAATAATAGGATTTATGTTAGCATGCATTTTCTGAAAGAAATAAAGTCTGAAACTCAAATAGATGTCATTAATTTTACATTATATAGTGACTTCAGTCCTCCATAATCTGCCAGAAAACCACAGATTTTATGAGGAAGAGACCACATATATGAGGCAGAAATCTGTACAGTTAAGAGGTATGACAAAGACCCATGCCCATCCTCTCCAGCAGGAAGGGAATGGTCAAGGGTCCCCCACACTCTATTCTCCTGGAGGCTACCCAATTATGTCAGATCACACCTGCCCTCAACCCCTCCAGAGAGTCAAATGCATCACCCTGGCTGACTGAGAAGCTCCCATCTCCTGCAGGCAGGCACATTCACTCCCATCTGGACCTCCATACAATGCACTTAGTCTCTGTTGGAATGGCACAGACATCAAGGCACAAGATAGTGATTATGTCAGTCTTTTACATGGGACTGCAAAACAGGGCATGCATGTTCTCTTCCAGAATGGTATGCATGTTGCAGAGCTGACAGCTTTTGGTCCATATATGCAAACCAGTCATTACCTTTAAAATCCTTTCAGTTGTGGATCTGAACACATGCAAAACAAATATGAGAAAAGAAGTGCTTCTTTGTATGGAAACTAAATGAGAAAACTATCATTGCATGAGTTTAGTAAACAATGTTCATCATCTGAGTACATTTTTAAGTGCAGGCTGCATGATATGGCTTTATTTTGTCTGGCTGCCAAGCAAAGCTACAGGCCTTCCACTTCACTACTCTCTGAAGGCTGCCTCAACAGACCTCCTGGAACTCTCTTCTGCTACTATTAGGTAGATCCACTTTAGAATGGGCTTTCAAATCCCTAATTATACTGGTCCAGAGCAGGCCAAGAGACTTTCAACATTTTGAACCCAGTAGGCAAAGGCCCATCATCACCGGAAGCAAAGGCTATCCACTCCTGGAGCACAGAGAGGCCAAGCTTTCCACTCCAACCCTCCATTCACCTGAAGACTGCCTAACAGTATTACATCATGAATGCTCTTGTCCCTTTCAGGGGGTCAAACCCACCAGCTCAGGTGACCTTGTAGAACCCCTCTTCACCAATGGCAGGCAGATCCATTTTCATCTGAGCTTCCAAATTCCTGATTTTAAAAATCCAGTGCAAGCTGAGGATCTTTGCAACACTTTGGACATGACAAGACAAACATCCAGCACTGTTGGAACTAAAGGCCCAAGTCATCCCCATCTGTGGCACAGACAGGCTGGGATTCCCACCCCAGCCCTCCATTTCCCTCTTGAAGGCTGCCTACCCATGTCAGATCATGCTTGCCCTCTAACTCATTGGAGGGAGGGGGGTCAAACCTGCCACTTCAACAAACTTTGTGGAACTTTGGTAAGCCATAAGAAGATAAATCTTCTCTTACATGGGGTTCCAAGTCCATGACTTTACCAGTCCAACACACGATGAGGGACTTTCTAAGATGCTAGACCCAAAGGCTAGAGAATCAGCACTACTAGAAACAAAAGCCCATGCCATTCTTACATAGTTCGGACATGCCAGGGTTCTCAAACCTGATCCTTTCTTGTAATTCAAGTTACCTAATCACTGCAGATCATGCCTGCCCACTGGTTTGGCCAACCTTTTGAATTTCATTGACCACAGACTGGCAGGTCCCCTCTCATCTGAAGATATTAGCAATGGCTACAGGATCAAAGTGATGCATTCTATTTGACAGGAGTTTGATACATTAATGGATATTCTTTCTAAGATTCCCAATGTAAACTGAAGATGGCATTGTTGTTATCTTTAGTGCTGATAGCCATCTTCAGTTCATACTTCACCTTGCACTTCTTCATGGTAACCTTAATAGATTAATCCATTAATTTTACATCCATGTTATACTAGAGAGATGAGAATCTGTTACAGATAACCTACAGTTCTTTTTTTTTTTTTTTGTTGTAAAGTCTACATATGTATATGGATCCCTATCAGATTATTGAAGTTTCAAAACTTTGAAAGTCACATAGTCGGAACCATATGATTGAAGTTTTGAAACTTTGAACATTTTGAATGGAAACTGCAGTACAGTGCAGAACGGAAAATTTACCCTTTTCCGCAATGTAGTGTGATCTCAGAGTTGGTATATTTAATTAGCAAGTGTAATGGCTTGCAGGGGGCTTGCACCCCTGCAAAAATGTTAAAAATAAAATAAAAAAAAAATAAAATAAAATAAAGTAAAAAAACATAATGTTTAAAGTTCCAAAACTTAAATGATACGGTCTCGACCATATGAATTTTGAAGTTTCAGCACTTCCATAATCTCACATAGATCATGGATGTATATGTGGCTCTACTTATAAATTTTGAAGTTTCAAAACTTCAAATTTCTTATGGTTGATACCATAAGATCAAAGTTTTGAAACTTTGAACTGTTTAATTGGAGACTGTTGTACAGTGCAGAATTGTATATTTACCGTTTTCCTTGCTGTAGTGCAATGTTGGAGTTGGTATATTTAATTAGTGGGGGGCTTGGCCCCCTGCAAAAACATAGAAAAAAAATTTTTTTTTTTTTACTATTTATGGGCATACCTTCGTTGAAGGTTGTGCGTCAGGGCCGGCAACTCGGCACGTAAAAATCTACTGCCAGTCATTAGCGGACTGGAGTACCGCTGTGGTGACTCCTAACTGAGAAAAGCCGAAAGACACACAAAAAAAATATTTATATTTCAAAATTTCAAAACTTCAATCTTATAGTCTTGACCATAAGAAATTCGAAGTTTTGAAACTTCGAAATTTAAATACACACAGATTATATATATATATATATATATATACAACAATTCTACCACATGGGCTTATTTTACACTTTACCATTATTCTTATGGTGGATGGGAACAGACCCCTCAATGCACTCATACATAATTGAATACAATAGAAAAGTATACAGTAACATGGAGCACTGGATTATCTGGAAAACTGCATCATTTATAGTTGTCAATATGGTCTGTAAATAGGAGATTTGCTTTGGAGTAACTGAAAAATACTGTATTTGTGTGAGGGGTTCTAAGGTTTTTCCAAAGCAGAGGGTTACTGTTGAGAGGGTTGGATTTGACTAAGATATAACAACATTTAGGGATAGCACAGAATGGGCAGAAGTTAGTGAGGAATATCACCCCTGGTAGGGAAGGAAACATTTTGATCAGGGGAGGAAGTATTAAAAAATATAGGAATCTCTTAGCGTATTTGGCACTAGATGTACAGGTATGGTAGTTTACAGTGAGGCAGTTAAATACCCAGAATAAATATGTTTGGTTTAATGGAGAGATTTTATATATGGCTTACATAACTGGCATTCACAGTGAGAAACAGAGATGGAAACCTGCATCTGCAATGAAGGCATGTGGCTTTACTGACAGTCATCTGAAACTTTACAAGTTCCAGTATGGCATTATCCATGATTTGCCAAAAAAAAAGGGTTTCCTAACCAATATGGATACTCCCATCTCCTCATGGACCTGAGAACATGACAGGCTCTGACCCTGGACACAGTGCTCTATTTCTGCACTAAATCTTTGTTTTCTAGAACTATACAAAAATGAATGTCGTCAAAGACAATGAAAGTCTCAAGCTTAGACATCTTGCTGTCGAGCGTCTAGCACTTAGCAGCACTACCTGGTGAAGCAGAGTGGGGACAGCACTGGACAGACACCGGGACAGAGAGGGAGGAATTGGAGAGGGTAATAGCTGCCTTAAGGAACGACGAAGAGTGGGGTCAGCACTGGACAGACACCAGGACAGGGAGGGAGGAACTGGGGAGTGAAATAGCTGCCTTAAAGAAAGAAAGAACTATGGACCAGAAAGCTAGACTCCCAGGGTCCTTGGGAATCTGGGTGGCATGCTGACAAATCCCTTGAAGGAACTCTTCAACAGGTCACTGAACGATACAAACTGAAGAATGAAAACAGCAACAGTGGTGTTCTTGTACAAAGTGGCAAGCTATCCAGACAGATATAGGCCTATTATCATAAAACATGCCAAGAAAAGTCATGGACAGAATCCTGAATGCAGATAAACTCAAATAAATGATATAAAGTTATTTTGGTGGAGAAATGCTCAAGCTGTTTAGGGGCTATCAAATACCAGGAACAATTGCAAGTAACAACAGAACACTAAAACTATTTAAAAAGAGGAGTGTCACTAAATAAAGCTGGAATGGGAAAATTAAACATGCATATCATGCTTGCATTACAATCTCCTAACCACATGAACTTCTGTAATTTTCTGATCTACACAACTTATAGGAATTACTTATCTTGATTTAATTTCTCCAAGTGTTTTGAGTTTTCAATACCATGACGGAAAAGGACACCATTCCTAAGCCAGGGTACAGTTATAGCTCATAAAACTACTACTGTTTCAATCTTCGATGTTAGCCTTGAGTGCTCTTCTTAGCACCTGCAATGTGCTCAGAACTACCTCCTTCTGTAATTCATAAGTGATTAATTGCATGTATTGGTAACATATCTAAGTAAAACAGTATTTTTTAGACTCATTCTTCTTACTACTACTGGAACTGTATGACTGTCTTTCTTCCACATTGCTCTTGCTTCTGCTTGCAAATTGAGCCTTTCCATACATAAGAACATAATCACTGGGTGTAGCAAGTTCAATGATCAAAGCTATCTTTGTCTTTTAATCATAGACTGTCTGGTTTTCTCACATCTGTTTTTGAACCATTTGCAATGGGTGATCCTGTGTAATATTAAATTCATCATTCTATAATGCTTTGGGGTTCATGTTTCCAATGCTTCTCAGCTACTTCTATAAATGTAGTGTTTGCACAATCCCAAGAAAATGTCTTGATATATTACTGTGCATTTCAGTATACAGGCCCTCTGCCATAACTGTGTCAACCCAGCAATAAGAGGTGTGACTACTTTCAGTTCTGTTACGTAAGCTGCATTTGTCTCTCAGACCTTTTCAATGAATCTGTAAACCCAATATTTATACAGTCTACTATCCTGGGCCGCCATTATTAGCCTTTCGGTTTTTGGTTTCAGTTCACCTCTCTTTAACCATTCCTATGTCAAATCTTGGTCAACATGAGGTTGCTCCAGGAGATCTCTGTACTTGCCACTATGTTTATTTTCCACTTTTCTTCTCAGTGGATGCCTTTTTGTATTTCTTTATTTTAGTTTTTTGGCACATTAAGTTACTGTTTGATTTTTGTATACTTCTTGTTTGATTTCCATTCCTGTTTGATACTGAAATGTTTTTGCTACACTAAAAGAAGTAATTTTAGAACTTGTGTTTTCCAACTTTCACTATGTTTGGATCTGATTAGGTCAGCAGATAAGTATGCAGTCCCACAATTGCAGATCTATACATGTTGCGACACCTGTGCACTGGCCCAGCAATCAAGGAGCCTCAATCCTCACCACTGACACCAGTGAGAGGTGTCCATATAGGGAAAGGATAATAAATACACATACAGTAAAGTAAAATTTCCCTTAACAGCACACAGAGATCACAGTCAGTCTGGGGCTGGTTTCTCCCTTTCTCTCCAGGTCCCCAATAAGACTCCCCACTGGCACAGCTATAGGGTCCAGATTTCAGCCTAGTGGGTAAGCTAAAACCTCTAACAGCCTCTCTGTCCAACCAGTGCTTCATGTCCCTGCCCAAGTGGGCAGTGCAGTGGTACAGCAGTTAATGTTGTCACCGCACAGCAATAGGTTCTCTGGTTAGATTCTCGGCTCGGGTGCCTTCTGTGCGGAGTTTGCATGTTCTCCCTGCATTCACGTGGGTTTCCTCTGAGTACTCCGGTTTCCTCCCAGAATCCAAAGACATGCGTCTGGAGCATTTATCCCCGGGCATCTGCTGAAAATAGGCTCTGTCCTAGTCGGACTTTCCTGGTCAACAAAATGATAAATAAAAAAGTAGCTCACACCCACACACACACACACACTTTGAGATGAGTTATATAAAACCAGACACACACTCCTGGGGAAAGGTGGCATAGGTTCTCCAGCTGTGCTCCTTTTACCCAGACTATACAGTAGTACTGCTTGCCACCACCCACTAATATTTATCAGCTACTAAAAGGCCCTTATTAAAGGGTGTCCAGTTATACTGTGCAATATTATTATCCAAATGGTAAGTGTAACTGAACAGTCAAGGCTTATTGGAGTGGCTTGGCCAGTATCACTATATACATGCAATGTAATCTAAAGCTTTAATTATTTCTACACAAAACAGCCACAGTTGAAATGTTTAAAAATATTTAATAATAAATAATAAAAACACAAGACAATACTTCTTACTACACAGTGCTAGTCAAGAGTTCAGAGATCACAGAGAAATACTTAAAATAATACAGTAGAAAAGTTCTGACATCAATACAGAAAAAAACTAATCTTCCTAGTTCCTAGCTATGTCTAAGAGAAAACACAGTTCTAAAATAAACTTACATATAGAGCAAGACAGTGTTGGTGATGTTGGATGTTCTCAAGACAAATTCTCAAATGTCCTCATTCTTTCTGTCCTTAAATTGATACAGTACCACTGATTCATTTCAGAATAAATAATTTCTTTTTGGTTCCTAGGCTAACAGAAACTCAGAGGTTAATAGCCCTTTTGATTTTGCAGCTAGTCAGAAAGCCAGAGCAATAAAAAAAATTATACATGCAAATTCTAGCCATTAACTCTGGCCTCAAAACAATAGGCAGAATGCCTCCTTCTAGATATCTCGGCTTTGAGTTTTAGATCAAAGAATTTCATAATGCTTGACTTCTCAGCTTTCTTACAGCAGAATGCACTAACTTTTTCCAGTTCAACATCCAATACAGTCTTTTCACATTTAAGAGAACAAGCCTGTGACTTACATTAATATTTACACGACAGAATTATCTACAAAATTATATCTAGCTAGGATAGCAGCCTTCACCTATCTTCACACGTGATCAGTTTTGAGGAAGCCTCTACCTCCATCAGAGGGAGGAATGTCACACTGATTTCTTATAGATCATTTGATAAGCTGGACAAGAAAAAAGCTTCATGCTAATACTTTTTGGGGATAGTCAAATCCCCACAAATCTGTAGGTTAGAACAGGAAAAGTTAATTACAATAGAGAGTCAATTATCTGAACTAACTGGGACCTAGGGTAGTTTAAATAATCAAATTCTTCGAATAATCAAACAATTGAACCGGATAAAAAAAAGCTTCTAAAATCTTTTTTTTCTGCATGCAGGAATACACTTTTCAACCATTCAGCGATTCCAAAGGACAATAAAGAATATTTTGAACACACAAGCTGGCTACAAGCTCAAAAAACATGCTCAAGCAAATACGTATAATGTTTACATATTCAGACTTTATGATTTTTCCTACCCAAAAACTTTGGAAGGCTGGTTCTGATAACTGACGTTTCTGATAATCGACGTTCGGATAATTGACTCTACTGTAATTTATAGCTTGAACTTTATTCCGAGAAGACAGGGCAGTTTTCAATGTTAGTTTCAGTCCTCTGAAATATTCCTTACCAAGCTTTATTCTCATTTGTTCATGTTTTATTGGCAATTCCTCATCGATTTCCAAATATTTATACACTTCCTCCTGTTCAGGGGGCCAGATTTCAAAAGAGTTGCTCTCAATAAGTCTTTCCTTATTTCAAAAAAAGAAGTTATGTACTCACCATAATGTTCTATCTGAGCAGTTGGACTTCATTTGTCATCAACCTGTGGGTATTCGGATCCAAGATGGCCACTTCACCAGCTACTGATCTGAGCTCCAAGTTCCTCCCCTTACCCATAATACCCCCCTGTCTCCTTCCTTCCCTCAGTTCGAGTTTGCTGCACCATAAACATAAGCCCGATCCAATGAGACCTTACCATTAACGGTTCTTCCCAAAATCTACAGCAGACATGAACAGGAGAGCCACACAGGTGCCCTCTCCTACATACCAGAGTACGATAATAATGATAAGGTCAAGGGGAAGGAAGAAGGGAGGGACGGTTGATGACAAATGAAGTCTAACTACTCAGATGGAACATTATGGTGAGTACATAACTTCTTTATCTGAAGTAGTTGACTTCATTTGGTCATCAACATGTGGGACAGAGTCCCCAGCTACCAAACACCTGGGTGGCCCTCATGGAAGGCTATTCTGGAGCACAGAAGACCCAAAGGATACTCTACCTCTAGATATCATGTTTAGTTTGTAATGTGAAATAAAGGTGTGAGATAAGGACCAAGTAACCACAGAACAAATATCATCCAGAGACATCCTAGACCAAAAAGCTGCAGAGGTAGCCATGGACTCGGTGGAATGTGCTTTGACTTGACCCAGAGGAGAAATACCTTTATCTGCGTATACTCTAAGGATGCACTGGGAGATCCATGAGCAATAGTCACTTTTGATATTGGTTTGCCCAGAAAGGGTCTAGAGTAAGAAACAAATAACTGATTTAACTTGCGAAAAGCCTTAGTTCTATGCAAGTAGAACCTCAATTGTCTATGTACGCCCAACAAATGCAATTTATATTCACTCCGTTTTGAAAATTTGGAAAGAAAACAGGAAGGTTAATAGTTTGATTAATATTGGTTTCCAAAACAACCTTGGGAAGAAAGGATGGATTAGTACGCAAGAAACCCAGTCCTTGTGGAAAACCATGTACGGGGCTTTGATTGATAGCGCCTGAAGTTCCAATGCCCTCCTAGCCACTAGGAAGGTAGTTTTCCAGGATAACAATTGAAGGTCCACTGAAGCTGCGGGCTCAAAGGGTGGAGAAAGCAGAGCCTGTAAGACAAATGTGAGGTCCCAAGGAGGTGTAGGGTTCTTTACTGAGGGTCTTAAAAGGAATGTACCCTTAAGGAAGGTTTTACAAAGTCTAGAAGCAGCTAAAGAAACCATGTTTTCACCAATGTGGAAGTTAGAAAGGTCTGCCAGTTGGACTTTCACAGTAGAGAGAAATATGTTCACCAAGAATTCCAACACTGCTGGGACTGGAACTGTGAAAGGATCCAGGTCCCTCTGAGAGGGCCAAATAGAAAAACATTTCCACTTGCTACAGTAAAGCTTCCTGGTGGAAGATTTGTGAGCTGCCACCAGAATGGACTTAACTGGTGAGGTTAAACTGGGAGTCCTAGCTATCAAGGGAACTGGAACAAGCAGTGAGCTTCAGACTGACCAGGTCTGGATGAAGAACCCTCGAGAGGTGTGAGAAGAGTTCCAGAATGGGATCCAAGATCCATGGAGGAACCACCAGATGAGACCAAAGGGAAGGAAACCAGACTTGGCGAGGCCAGAACGGGGTAATTAGGATTACTTTGCTCCCCAGCCTGCAAGCTTTCTGAAGAAACTTCAGTATGAGAGGTAATGGGGGGTAAGCATAGAGAAGACCAGGAGGCCAAACATGGACTACAGCATCCCTGGGGGCTTTCCCCTGTGGGGAAATCAGAGTGAAGAACTCACTGAATTTTGTGTTGGAAGGAGATGTGAAGAGATCACAGCAAGACCAACCCCACTAGAGGAAGATCTGCTCCATTACAGAAGGATTCAGAGACCACTCATAAGGCATCAGAATAGTCCTGCTCAGTTTGTCCGCTAACATGTTGGACCGCTCCGGAATTTGCATTGCTACTAGAAAGCGGCCGGTGGAAATCGCCCATTCCCACACTCTCATGGCCTTTTGACAAAGGGGGTAAGATCTGGTTCCTCCCTGCTTGTTGATGTACCAGACCATTGACATGTTGTCTGACTGCACTGAAATAGTTCACAGAGGGAGAAAGGCATGGAGGGCCTGCAACACTAAAAGGACTGTCCTCATCTCTAGGACGTTAATATGCAACTTGGTCTCGTTCGGGGACCATATGCCTTGGACTGTCCTTCCTGAACAATGCCCCACACCCTAGCTGTGAGGCATCCGTGGTCATCATGGTTTGGGGAGGGGCTGCAATAAATGGACTTCCCTCGACTAGGTCAGAGGAGTGCATTCACCAGTGGAGAGACTCCATGCAAGCTCAGCTTATACGTATAGGGTGAGTCAACTGTAGGTCTAACAGAGACCATTGGACTGCTAACGTCCACTCCAGAACCCTCATATGTAGGTGAGTGCATGGAAGAAGAGTGATGGTGGTTGCCATAGAACCAAGAGCTCTTAATACCGCCTCCACAGAGGGAAGATGAGATTAGATGATTTAAGACACGTGGAGACAAACTCAGAACTCTCTCCAGGGTGAGATAGACCTTCATCCGAATTGTGTCTAGTCGTACCCCTATAAATTCCAGAGTTTGGACCAGGTTCAGAGATGATTTTTTGTGTTGACTGTGATCTCCAGAATACTCACTAACCTCAGAAAGTAGTCTTTCACTAGAGAAAATAGATGCTTGGTAGGGGCAACAAGGAGCCAATCGTTCAGGTATGGGTAGACCTGTATTACCTGAAGCCTCAGGTGAGCCGCTAACACTGCCATAACCTTGGTTTACACCCTGGGGGCTGTGATGAGACCAAAGGGGAGGGCTCAAAACTGATATTGTTTGGCCCCTAGCTGGAAGCAGAGAAACCTCCTGGAACGTCTGTGCATCTTTATGTGATAATATGTGTCCTGGAGGTCTATGGAGCACATCAAATCATTCTCCTGCAGGTAGGGCAGGATGGATAGTAAGGTGACCATCTGGAACTTTTTTTGGCAACTGTTAGGTTCAAGGTTGAAAGATCCAGAATGGGTCTTGGGTCCCCAGTCTTTTTTGGCACTAACAAGAACCTGGAATAGATGCCTGATCCAGACTGGTCTGGGGGGATGGGTTGGATGACTTGCTTCCTCAGAAGCTTTTCTATTTTGAGTGCTGTGACATCCCTTTGCAAGGGTGGAACATCTGGGAGGTGTTTCAGGGGAAGAGGTGGTACCATGAAGGGAATGGAATAGCCTTTGGATATGATTTGTAGCACCTAAAAGTCTACTGACATGGACTCCCATGCTGTTAGGTGCAAAGAAAAATGACCCCTGACAGCCTCCAGAGACAAGCAGTCGGTTAACTGCTCAGGGCTGCTGCATGGGCCTGTCCAAGAAAGATTCTTGAGACCTGAAATTTCTCAGACCCCCTCTGCCTCTGTGCCGGTGTTTGTCATAATCTTCTCTGCCTCTGAGGGAAGATGAGGCCTGAGTGTCTCGGGAGTACTGAGCCACATCTTCTTTTGCCCTCGCTGATTCCTTGAGAAGGATCTTTGAGGGTTAGAGAAGCGGATCCTGATGGCAGACAGTGTCTTCCCATCCTTCTCACTCTGGACAAGTGTCTCACCCATGGACTTCCCAAACAGAAAAGAACCATCCTAATGGGCATTGGCAAATGACGCCTTGAAGGGTTCCGTAAACTGACACAGCCAGAGCCAGGCGTGTCACCTCATGGCAATGACAGAACTGGCAGCCCTTCCTGCTCCTTCAGTGGCATGTGAAAGGAAGTGCATGGACGTGTTCAATACAGCATTTAGAGTGGCCATTTGCCCAGAGAAAGTCTGTTTATCCTTCAGCTACATGGACTCCATGGGTGACTCAGCCACCTCCTTCACCAGGCTCTTATGGAAGAGGCAGCTGATGCGTAAATCCACTTCCCCAGATGGTTCATTGTCTGTGACTCTCGGTCAGGAGGATGAACTGTAGAACTTTCTCAGTTCTTTTTTGGTGGCGGATGCCACCACCATAGCGTCTACTGGGGACCCCTTACTCCAGCTAGTCCTGTCAGAGTGGGGACTCAAAAATTTATCTGGACATTTTGGAATGGGCTCCATGGGGTCTGGTTCTTTCCATCCGCGTGTAGTAATAAGGTCCACTAAAGGATCCGCAGGAGGGGACACCCAGAAAGTAGATGGGTCCATGCCGAAATCCTCCAGAAACACCGACTCATCAGAGGAAGGCTTTAAAGTGGACCACCAACCCCCCCCCTTCGTGGAGTTCCATGATGTCTCCAAAGGAGACATTGTTGGGGGTGACCTGGGGGAGCCTTCCCCTTCCTCCAAATACCTGTCCTTGCTGACAGACTCTGGGGAGGAGTCCAGGTGTCACCTTTTGCATGTCCGTTTGCAAGGGACGTCTTCGGTGGGACTCTCCGGAGCAGAATCGCAAACAGGGGGTTTCTTTCTGATGGGTGCTGTCTGGGGCAAATTGAGCACAGGCTGTCCCTGTGAGGACAGGATGGTTGGAGACATACCCAGAATCGAGGGAGTTGGGGCAGAATCCGAAGATGAAACAGTCAGAGGCCTCAACCTCATCGAGAGGACCCTCTCCACCACGTTGAAGGCCAAGGGAGAGCGGGTATCCCCAGAAACAAATAAAGGAGCCATCCTCCTTGGATCCAATGGGGCAGTTGGAATCAAGCCCACTGGAGCCGAGATGCCGAGGTGGAGGCTGCACTCTGACGAACTCGGAGCCAACAGTACCCCCTCAGATCCGACGCTGAGACTCTGGCTCCGAGAGCTTGGATCAGACAGGAGTTGAGGTACTAGGTACCATCAGCACTGGACCTCTGACCCCAAGGGCACTCAGATCCAAGGACTCCCAAACTAAGGGTTAGAGTGGAGAAGGAGTGATGGGGGCAAAGAAGGGCTGAGAACCCCCCCTGCTCCAGAGGGAGAGGGGCATGGGAAAACCCCCATCTGGAGCTGTGTGCAGATAAACTTTTGCATCATTCTGTCCATCTCTAACTCTGAAAGACTGTGGGTGGACCGGGAGGAGGAAGCCACTGACACCGGCCAGGAGTCCCAGTGAGGGGAGGCTATCGACAGAACCCGAGACTACATCAGCTCTGGGAAAAACCGCGGAGAATGGAGCTAAGGGGTGCTGGACCTTGGAGGAGTTCTAGTCTTGATGGGAGGCCTCGACTGTTACAAGCGGTCAAAGGACCGCTTTTTGGGCCTCTTCTTCTGTCTTTTGTCAGAATCCAAAGGCCCGGAGATGGGGGTATGAGCCCTGGAGGCCTGAGAGGGCAAAAAGATGGTAGCGCCGCTACTGTTGAAGACAAGGCAGGGACAGCCTTGCCCGAAGCTGGCAAGAGCCCTTTCATTATCAATTTAGCCCTCCTGTCTTTGGGGACTCTAGGATTAAATCCCACACAAATAGTGCAGGCCGTAGACAGGTGAGGCACACCCAAGCAAACAACACACAGAGTGTGGCCATCGGCCGGTGACAGCTTATGGCCACACACTGCACATTTCCTAAATACAGGCTTTGAAACATAGTCATGTCTGAGGAAGGCCTGAGAAAACGCACACACTAGACTAACTGAGGGGATAAAAAGGGAACACGACAAACAAAATATCTTTTTTTTTTTTAACCGATGGACGTAGATGCAGATGTAAGGGTTGTAACAATATTAGCCGAAGCTAACTACACAAACACTGATCACTTACCCAAAAAAATACTAAACTGGAGCTCAAGACCACACTGCTGGCTTGGAAGCAGCAAATGAGATCTGGGGGAAGGAAGGAGACAGAGGGGTGTTATGCATAAGAGGAGGAGCTTGGATCAGTAGCTGGTGAAGTGTCCATCTCCGATCCAGATACCCACAGGTTGATGACCAAATGAAGTCAACTACTTCAGATGACTTCTTCTCAGTGTAAGGGACTTATTTCTAAAGGCCTTTCTATAAACAGGTTTACACTGAGGGCCAGGTTCCAAAAGACCTGCTCTCAATGTAAGTAGTCACTTGCACTGAGAACACATCTTTTGGAATTGGGCCCAAAGTTTCTTTATATCGCATTCTTGTTCTAGGTTAATATTTTCATAGTGCTGCAGCTTTCCTTTTAAATACAGATTTTGCATATTTATCAAGTACAAATGTAATTCGTAAACCATCTGAAAAACTTTTAACCATTTGTAGTTGTGCTTTTAGCTCCTCATTTGATGAACCATACAATTTTATGTAATCCACAAAAAGCAGATAAGAAGCCTTTAAACAATTTAAATTTCTGGGGCTAAATTGTAACCGTAGCCTAATCTGTTCAGCAAGCAGCTTAATAAGTTAAAGGCAAAACAAAGCATTAGTGACAAATCACCCTGAAATATCCCCCTTTGATTTTTTTTATCCCTGGGATAATAATTTGCTATTTGTCACTGTTCAACTGCAAAGTAGTCTAACACTGTTTTATAGTCACTCTATTGTAATTGATCAATATTGGGTGTATCTTATACATTTGCAAGCATTCCTATATCCATGAATATGGGATGCTGTCAAATGCCTTTTTTTGTAATTTATCCATGCTATACTTTGATTCTTCCCTTTTTTTTACAGCTCTCTATTATCGCATTATTTAGAAGCAATTAATTTTTTGCTTCACATGACTGTTACCTTTTTGTGCTATTGCCATAACTGATTTTTTTTTTTTTGGAATGACTATAAAGTCTGTACATGTCAGAAGGCATTATTGGCCTATAATTAAGATGGCTTGCAGGTTCACTGTTAATAAGGAATAACACTTTTTCTGTTAATCAGGTTGGTGTGTGTTTGGGAAGTACATACAAGTAATTCATACTCGGGGTTAAATCATTGTATAAAGATGTCAATATTTTCAGCCAGAAGTTAGGTACTGCATCTGGGAGTTAGGACCTTTACTTAATTTCACCTTAAGGTCTCCAACTGTCACTTCTGTGGACTTCCAAGATGGCTGCACATTGAGTAACAGCTTAATTCTAGCTTTCCCAGTGTGAAAACAGAAACTCAGCAAATACCACCAATAGAAGTGTGTTTATGGGTAAATTTCAGTAACTGACTAGTAAGTATACTGCCTTGATGCCAGGAAAAAAGAAATACAGAGGACCTGGAAAAATATTGGCTACAAAAAGTGAGGAAGAAACACTTGACTAGGGAAAATTCTGCAGCTGTTTAGCAAAAAGCAATGCAACCTCCAGGCATGAATTCCAGTAACCTGCAGGAAGATACAACATAACTGCACACAGACCTAGTTAAAATAAATAAAACACTGATGGAGTGTATCAACACAAACAATAAAAGGCTGGAAAAAATGGAAGACGCTTTAAACAAATATTCAAATGAGGTGACAAAGCTGAAAGAATCAGAGTTTGAAATGAAGGAAAGGCTGGCTGAATATGACACTGTTCAGGAAGAGATGTTTCAAAGAAATAAAGTTATAGGACAGAGCACATAGGGAAAATCTGAGATTTTCAGCTACACCAGAGAAGCTGGAAGGAACAGACTGCATTCATTTTATTAAACCACAAATAAGCAACTGGACTGATATTCCACAGGAGTTGTTAGTTGAAAGGGCATGTCATGTGTATGCTCCAAACCTGGCTATGAGAAAACAACCTAGATCTTTAATAGTAAATATACAATCCTACTAGCAGGAGAAGTTGATTTTGACAGAAGTGTGACAGAAGGACAAAGTACTAAAAGTGGGAGACAGCAGATTGTTTGTGGAGAATGATTACTCATTGTACACCTGGCAGAAGAGAAGCAAATGTATTCCACTATTCAGGGAATGTCGAGATGCAGATATGAGATTCAAACTGCTGTACCCAGCTATCTTCAAAGTATTCTTCCCTGGCGGGACAAAATCATTTTTTTTGATGAGGTACATGCTAATGAGGAAATACAAATGTTTCGACAACAAAAAGTGAGCTGTGAAACAGAAAGAGATTCTGCTTCTTGTTTTTCCTGGTAATACAGACCACACACAGACTGCATCTGTGAAACTTTTTCCAGTGTTTCAATGGAAAATGTTGGAGTGAAGGAAGGGAGCATGAGAGCTGACTAGAAGAAATGAGAGTATGTTGGAAATGAAGCATTGACAGGATTTGGGAGATGGAAATAACAGTAATAAAAACACATTTGGATTTGGAAGATGGAGATGAACAGTAATAAAACCAGTAACAATGTGGGATTACAATGCAATAATTATGTGCATGAAACATGACAGAACAAGAAAATCTGTAAACACTGAACTTTTTCTGAATATGCTGAACTTGTGGGGGACTCTAATGCTTTGGGAAGGGGAAGAAGAGGGAGAAAGTTGTGCAAGTAAAGACATTTTTTCTTGTACTATTTTTGTACTGCGTGTTTTTTTAGATGCTATAAAGTTTTCTCAGTTATTTTAAGTGTAATGAGGATTGTAAACAGGTGCTGCTGTTTTTTTTTTTTTTTTGTTTTGTTTTTTTATTTATTTCTCCCCTCTCTCTTCCTCCTTATTCTGATTTAAGAAATGTAGGCAATGCAATGAAAAAAGGCTGGATAAAAGAGCATGATAAAAGAAAAAAAAATGTGCTTTTTTTTCGTTCTTGCCTGGGGAAATAACTAGCAGACTGATTTAGTAACAAGATTTAAGAGTAAGCAAGTAAATGAAAAAATAATACTGAATATTATGAGACCTTTTTCAAGCAAAAACATGCATGCTTAGTAGCAATTCTGTAGCTGGTCTTCATGTTTCCATGGAAACAATCTGATAAAGAGAAACTGGCTGCCCGATTCTCGTGTCTCCATGGAGACAATCAGATGAAGAGAAACTGGCTACAGGCTGGTGGATAGTGACTGGCTGAAGGAAAAAAACTGAGAAGAGAAACTGACTAGGACATAATGTTCTCTGACAGCATTCAGGGGTTTTCCCAGCTGGGAGCACTATAAAGGAAGGACAAAACCACTTAACACTTCGTAGAAGCACAGGCTGCACCATGCATCTTAGTATGTTTAACCTATCTTTTAGGTTAACTCAAGTCTATGAGTGTGGCTGTCAGTTTGGGACTTTTGTTCCTATTAGTAGGGTAGAACTTTAGTATTTGAAAATGTATGTACATAGTTTTCAGTATTAATAGGTTTTAGGGGGGTATTGGGGTGTGTTTTTTGTTTGAGGCCTTTTAATAAAACAAAAAGTTTTGTGAGATATGACATAGGCTCAAATGGATATGACAAGAAACAACTGTATAAAAGTTTAACCTGTCAGTGTATGCATGTAACACAAAAGCTGTAACTGTTATACATAACAGGTGGTAATAACTTTTTAATGCAATACTGCTTTCTTTCTTTCTTCTTCTTTTGGCTGCTCCCATCAGGAGTCGCCACAGCAGATCAACTGTTTCCATTTCTTCCTGTCCTCTGCATCTTGCTCTGTCACACCAATCACCTGCATGTCCTCTCTCACCACATCCATAAACCTTATCTTGGGCCTTCCTCTTTCCTGTTACCTGGCAGCTTCATCCTTAGCATCTTTTTCCCAATATACTCTGCATTCCTCCTCAGCACATGTCCAAACCAATGTAATCTTGCCTCTCCACTTTGTCTCCAAACCTTCCAACATGGGTTGACCCTCTAATATACTTATTCCTAATCCTGTCCACCCTTGTCACACCCAGTGCAAATCTTAACATCTTCAACTCTGCCACGTCAAGCTCTGACTCCTGCCCTTTTGTCAATGCCACCATATCCAACCCATATAACATAGCTGGTCTCACTACCCTCTTGTAGACCTTCCCTTTCATTCTTACTGGTACTAGTCTGTCACAAATCACTTCTGACACTCTTCTCCACCCACTTCATCCTGCCTGTACTCTCTTCTTCACCTCTCTTCCACTCTCACCATTACTCTGAACTGTTGATCCCAAGTATTTAAACTCATCCACCTTTGCCACCTCTACTCCCTGCATCCTCACCATTCCTCTATCCTCCCTCTCATTCACACACATATATTCTGTCTTAGCCCTGCTGACCTTCATTTCTCTTCTCTCTAGAGCATATCTCCACCTCTCCAGTGTCTCCTCCACCTGTTCCCTACTCTCACTACAGATCACAATGTCATCTGCAAACATCATAGTCCACAGGGACTCCTGCCTGATCTTGTCTGTCAACCTGTCCATCACCATTACAAATAAGAAAGGGCTCAGAGCTGATCCTTCATGTAATACCACCTCCACCTTAAATGCATCTGTCACTTCCACCGCAGACCTCACCGCTGTCACACTACCCTCGTACATATCCTGTACCACTCTTACATACTTCTCTGACACTCCCGACTTCCTCATACAATACCAAAACTCCTCTCTAGGCACCCTGTAATATGCTTTCTCTAAATCCACAAAAACACAATGCAACTCCTTCTGACCTTCTTTGTACTTCATCAACACTCTCAAGGAAAACATCGCATCTGTAGTTTTCTTTCCTGGCATGAAACCATACTGCTGATCACTAATCATCACCTCCCTTCTTAACCTGGCTTCTACTTCTCTTTCCCATAACTTCATGCTGTGACTAATCAATTTAATCCCTCTGTAGTTACTACAGCTCTGCACATCACCCTTATTCTTAAAAATCGGTACCAAAACACTTTTTCTCCATTCCTTAGGCATCCTCTCACTTTCCAAGATTTCATTAAACAATCTAGTTAAAAACTCCACTGCCATTTCACCTAAACACCTCCATGCTTCCACAAGTATGTCATCTGGACCAACAGCCTTTCTGTTCTTTCTCCTCTTCATAGCTATCCTTACTTCCTCCTTGCTAATCCACTGCACTTCATGATTCACTATCCGCACATCATCCAACCTTCTCTCCCTCTCATTCTCTTCATTAATCAGTCCCTCAAAGTACTCTTTCCATCTGCTGAACACACACTCTTCACTTGTATGTTTCCCTCATTATCCTTTATCACCCTTACCTGCTGCACATCTTTACTAGCTCGGCCCCTCTGTCTAGCTAATCAGTACAGGTCCTTTGCTCCCTCCTTAGTGTCCAACCTTTTATACAACTCAACATATGCCTTATCCTAAGCCTTCACCACCTCTCTCTTTGCCATGCACCTCATCTCCTTATACTCTTGTCTAATTTCTTCCTCTCTCTGACAATCCCACTTCTTCTTCACCAACCTCTTTCTCTGTATACTGTCCTGTACTACTTCATTCCACCACCAGGTCTCTTTTTCCTCCTTCCAGATTTCACACCAAGCACCTTTCTAGCCATCTCTCGTACTAGCTCGGTTGTAGTTACTCAGCTATTCGGTAACTCTTCACTGCCACCCAGTGCCTGTCTCAACTCTTCCCTGAACATCACCTCACAATTACCATTTTTCAATTTCCACCATTTGATCCTTGGTACGGCACTCACACTCATCCTCCTCTTCTTGAACACCAGTGTCATCCTACAAACCACCATCCTATGCTGCCTAACTACTTTCCCCTGCCACCACTTTACAGTCTCCAATCTCCTTCAGACTGGCCCTTCTACATAAGATATAATCCACCTGTGTGCATCTTCCTCCACTCTTGTATGTCACCCTATGCTCCTCCCTCTTGTTAAAATATGTATTCATCACAGCCATGTCCATCCTTTTTGCAAAATCCACTACCATCTGACTTTCTGCATTCCTTTGCTTCACACCATACCTACCCATCACTTCATCCCCTCTGCTCCCCTTCACCAACATGCCCATTGAAATCTGCTCCAATCACCAGTCTCTCACCCTTGGGTACAGTCATCACCACTTCATCCAACTCACTCTAAAATTTTTCTTTCTCATCCATCGCACACCCAACTTGTGGAGCATATGTACTAACAACATTCATCATCAATTTCTAGCTTCATAAACATCACTCTATCCAACACTCTTTTCATCTCCAAAACACTCTTAGCATACTGTTCCTTCAGGATAATGCCTACGCCATTTCTCCTCCCATCCACACCATGATAAAACAATTTATGCTTTCTATAATGTCTTTAAATGTCATAGATGAATACAAGACTAGTGAGCTATATTAAAATGTAGAGTGCAAATAGCTATGTTATAGGAGACACATTTAGAAAGAACTGAACATGTGAATTAAAGAAAGGTTTTCAGTGGAATACCTAGGACAAAGGAAAAGAGGAATACTTATATTAATTGCAAGAGGAGCTCCAACAGTGATAGAAGAGGATAGAAAAGATAAGAATTGCAGGTTTGTAGTGCTAACGGATTACTGGCAATGGAGGAGAATTATACTGACATGTAATTCTATTCCACCTAAAACTGCTATAATTGAGCTTAAGAAAATTCTGGAAGAAATAATCAGTTTTCAGCAAGGAATATTCATAGAATTATAGGAAGTTACTAGGCTAATGGCACTAGGGGCCTTACAGGCCAATCCATGTTATATCCTTACTTCCATGATATGCCCATATCCAAAAAAGGACATAGGGAACCCCAGGGGTGAATTTACAGTTACCCATCCAGACTGCATTAGAAGAGGGCCAATGAGGTGCTCTGTTTAACATAAACATGTTCCAAACTTGTGGTAACCTCTGGGAGACAAATCTGTCCCTCCAGCAGGCTCTATTAATGTTACATATCAGGTTAAGGTCTTTAGAACAGGTAACCCATGTACCATTTGTCTTGCAGACAAACAGCATTTCCAATAAAGCAGGGTCAGAGATTGCCTTATATGAAAGGCAGTGATTGCCTCTGAGTAGTCTTGTATGAAACAGAATAAAGTGACAGTAATTTCAAGTGATCCACACAGGGCAGATGTTGAAGACCTTGAAACTTACCTTGTGAGGAACCTTTGTGGTTTCAACAAGGAAAACAAAAAGCACCACGACAAATGCAGCAATGAGAGGCAAACTTGAAATGAATCGAAAAACAATAGCGTAGTAAAATTTACTTCACCGCTTTCGTCCAAGGACTTCATCAGAATGAATAAAAAACATCACAAGGCAAGTTTAAATACACTCAAAATTAAACAATCAATTAAACAATTAAATAAACAGTTATAAAATTCAATTATTGATTTTTCAATTAAAAAAGGAGGCAGCAATGTCTTTCCTTTTATGGAGATGTAACTTCCTGTGTTTCAAAAAACATTTAATGTTAATGGCATCATTTATACCAGGGAAACAATCAGCTTTTAACTTAATCTGCCATAAAGTTTCCCTCTGCTGTATATAATTCTTAAAATCACCCCCCCTCAAGTCAGTCTGACACACTTCTAGTATCGAAAATAAAAATTTCTTAAATCCAGAACAAACAATGGAGTGTTTGTACAAAGCATTAGTGACATCTTTCTTTTTAATGCCATAAATATGTTCTCTAATACGAGTCCTCAGACACCTACTAGTCATCCCAACGTAAAATGCTGGACAAGTACTGCATAAACTGATGTAAACAACACCTTTGGTGTCGCAACTTACACAATTGGGTACTGTTAAGGTTCTATCGTGGGATTCTATAGTGATGTAGGGTCCCACAGAAATCAACCTACACATGTTACAGTGATAGCAACACTGCATTCCTTTCTTGTTGGTGGTGATGTTACTACTATGGCCAGGGTTAAATTCCAAAATTCCTTTCAAACTAGAGTTGTTTCTTGACACAAAAAAAGGTTGATTACCTATAACTTTAGATAAATCAAGGTTTCCCATGATGACCGTCCAGTTCTTCCTGACTAAATTTTGTATTTGATGACAATCAGCAGTCATGTCAATAGAACAAATCAAATTGGTGTTTAAATCCCCCCCTTAGTAACGTTAGTAGTGTTGATGTTGCCATGATGTTCCAAACTGTTCGGATGGTCAAGCAATGCTGGATACTGCTTGCTCCGTCTGTTTAAAATGTCAACACTGGTCTCAACCAATAATGATTGGTCATACCCCCTTTCCAAAAATAAGGAGGTGATAAAATTAAACTCCCCTGTCAGGTCAGATTCTTTTGAGGTCATTCGACATGCTCTAATAAACTGACCTTTAGGAATATTTCTAATAACATGTCTTGGGTGGTTACTAGAAAAGTGCAGGTATCCATTGGTGAAAGTCTCCTTTCGAAAAATACTACTATGAAACCTATTGTCAGCAGAGGGAAACTTTATGGCAGATTAAGTTAAAAGCTGATTGTTTCCCTGGTATAAATGATGCCATTAACATTAAATGTTTTTTGAAACACAGGAAGTTACATCTCCATAAAAGGAAAGACATTGCTGCCTCCTTTTTTAATTGAAAAATCAATAATTGAATTTTATAACTGTTTATTTGTTTAATTGATTGTTTAATTTTGAGTGTATTTAAACTTGCCTTGTGATGTTTTTTATTCATTCTGATGAAGTCCTTGGACGAAAGCGGTGAATTAAATTTTACTACGCTATTGTTTTTCGATTCATTTCAAGTTTGCCTCTCATTGCTGCATTTGTCGTGGTGCTTTTTGTTAACCTTTGTGGTTTCTCCAATTGCTACAGGTGTTTGGAAAAGTACATACCAAAAGGGGCTTTGTACTCGATTATTGGACTGATGAGGGAAGAGTACAGGGAGGTTATAACTTCTTTTTTAATGGAGACAATGCCCTTACTTATGAGATGAGCAATATAGAATGTCTTTCTTACCACTGAGGAGACATGGTAATCAAAGGTAAGATTACTACTTATAGGTGGGAAATGGAATGCGATTTGCAACAGTGAAGATGTGTCTGGAGGGTTCAGAAGGGGCAGTATAACAAAGGAGGGTAGATTTTTGAAGAAATTAATGAAAATATTTGGCATGGAAGATGTAAATTCAGTAATAGGAGTTTGAAGTGAATTTACATATTATTCCCCAACATATAAAAACTGGGCTAGGCGATACAGAACTTATATTTCACAGGGACATGTGCATTTAATTGAAGGTTTTGATACACACCTAATAAGTATTTCAGATCATGCGCCAATAATAACTAAAATAAAAACACAGGGTAATGAAATAAAATGAGACATTGATGCTTTCCCACCTATCTGTTGAAAAGAGAGGAATTTAAGGAATGGGTAGTAGAGATTATTCAGGAGCTATTAGAGGATAGAAATTTCTTCTGAAAATATAGCTAGGGAGTGGGATAAAATTAAGGTGGAGTTTAAAAACAGGGTGGAAATAAAAGAAAGAGAGCTATGGTTAAGAAGCAGCAATAATTAATTAGAGGAACTGACAAATGTTAAAGTATTAAAGTATTGCAGAATAGGGGGAATTTCAAAGAACAAGAGGAGGATCAACTGCAGAATGCTAAGCAGAAAATAAGGGATTACCTCGATAACATGCACGACTTTAGAAAGATTGCGCTTAAGCAACTGTTTTTTTATATTAAGAGTAGAGCACAAAAACTTTTAACACAATGACTTTGGCAACAGAAAGTAGAAAGGGCTGTCCCAAGCTTACAAAGCCTATAACGAAGGAAGGTAACAAGAGATCCTGTACAGGTATAACAAATATTTTGGAAATTCTATGAAAGTCTGTATAAAGCAGACAAATATGGAAATCAAGAAAACTTACAAATGGAAATGTTTATGGAAGAATTAAATATGCCAAGGTCAGAGGTAGATGTGACTCAATTAACGGTTAGGATAGATGTGATAAAAATTGGGATGTATAACCAATTTACTGCAATGTCCCCAGGAATAGATGGTATTCCTGTTGAAATTTGGAAGCTAGGAGGGAAAATACTGAAAGATCTGGAAGCCTTTGTTTAACAGTATTTTAAGAGGAGAAGTACTTTATGAACAGGGCAATGGAAGCATTTGCATTTCCTTAAAAAATTAAAGGGTTGATTAGGGAGATATATGAGGGATCGGAAGTGAAAATTAAAGTGGGTGGGGTCCCCTCATAATTTCTGCTTCAGAAGAGGAACCAGGAAGGGTGTCCTCTTTCCCCTTTGTTATTTGCACTATATTTACAGTAGATATAAAAAGTTTACACACCCCTGTTAAAATGCCAGGTTTTTGTGATATAAAAAAATTAGACCACAATAAATAATTTCAAAACATTTCCCAACTTTAATGTGACCTACAACCTGTACAATTCAATTGAAAAACAAATCTGTTAGAGAAAAATATAAAAAATAAAAAACGTACAATAAGCTGGTTGCATAAGTGTGAACACCCTTAAACTAATATTTTGTTGAATCTTTGTACATCAACATTAAATATGTGCAAACAGAATTAACAGATAATGGTCTCTAACTCAATTTCTTTACCTGAAAAGTACAGTTGTGTACACTTACCATAAACGTAGATGTTCAAGTGTATTCACTGTTGCAGTCCTGATAGTTGGCATTTCTTGCTGTCTAAGCTCTTGGCCAGCCGTACTAGCAGAGAAACTTATTTTGTCTCCCAGGTTGGTGGGCATCTCAACCAGTATCAGTACGCTTGGGTATAAAGGGAGCCAGCCTGCGTCATCACTTCAGTGTTTTCTTGGCCCTACAAAGTAGGAGCTTACAGCCAAGTAATGAGAATAAAGAAAGGGGTTATACCTAACCCCAGGTAGCCTGGGGAAGTACCCAAGATCTTCCAGTTTGGAAATTCTAGGCTTGCCTAGTAGGCCAAGGGGGAAGGAGGGTAGGAAAGAAGACTGCAACAGTGAATGCACCCGAGGATCTACATTTATGCTAATTGCACACAACTGCACTGTGTTCTTTCTGTTTCACTGTTGCAGTCCTGACAGCTGGGAATATTTCCAAAGCTTAACTGAGGGTGGATGGAGATCCAGAAGACAAGAGGATCCCCTACAGGACTGCAGAGGCAAATCTGCTCTTGATTTATAAAAGGCTGGTAGGTGGTAATGTTTTGTGAAGATATGCACAGACCACCAAGTGGCTGCTTCCAGGATCATCTTTGGTTGGATCCCCTTTCAGGTCAGCTGTAAAGGTAGCTGTAGCCCTAATAGAGTGAGATTTAACCAAATCATTTTTTTCTTAGCTGTAGCAGAAGGAAATGCATTGAGAGATCCACTTGGAAATTATTTTTTTAGAAGCTGGAATTCCTTCAGATCAGAAGGTGAAAGTGATGAACAGCTGCTCAGATTTCCTAAAGGATTTTGTTCTGTCTAGGTAGAAATGTAACATTCGGTGCACATCCAGGGAGTTTAGTAATCTTTCTCCCTTGTTCCGAGGATTGGAAAAGAAAGTAGGTAGATGGATGGCTTGATTCAAAGACGCATTGGTTATCACCTTATGCATAAAGGAAGGGTTAGTCCTGAGGGGCTGCAACTCTAAGACCCTTCTAGCTGACATAATGGCTAAAAGAAGAGCAGTCTTCCAAGAGAGAAATTTTAAGGCAGTATTAGCTGCAGGTTCAGAGAGAGGCAAAGTCAATATTTCCAGCACATAGTTAAAATCCCATGGAGGTGTGGGTTTCCTCCTGGGAGGCCTAGTGTGAATGACACCCCTAAGGAATTGTTTCAAGAGGGCGTGTGAGAAGATTGGGGAAGAAGAGGAAGGTAGGCAGAGATGGCTAAGGCACATATCGTAATGGAGGGGTAAGACATGCCTTTATTCACTAGAGTGGCTATGTACTCCAGAATTCATTAAATGTTAACTGAGCTCAGGTCAATATGGTGCCCTCTGGCACCAAGCTGAAAATCTTTTCCATTTGGCTGTGTAAGTTTTCCTTGTGTTAGGCCTTCTGGATTCCTTCAGAATGCTTTGCACCTGTTGACTTAAGTTGGTGGAGCAGTTAGGCCCTCAGGGATACTCCAAGCTAAAAGGTTCAGGGTCTGCAGATTGGGGTGTACTATCCTCCTCCTGTCTGGGGGTAAGGAGGTCTATGCTCTACAGTAGCTACCAAGGTTTCTCGCTGGTCAGCTGCAGGAGAAGGGGAAACCAATGTTACCTAGGCCATTTTGGAACTATCACAGTGGTCCTTGGGCCCTCTTCTCTGATCTTTAGAAGGACTCAAGGCAGAAGGGGTAAGGGAGGGTAAGTGTTAATGAACAGCAGTCCAGGGGAAGGAGAAGGCATCTGCTTTCCATGCCAATGCCATTTTTTCCTGGTATAGAATTTTTCCAGTTCATCACTGTCCTTGATGGCAAAGAGGTCTACCTGTGGGGTACCCCATTTTTGTGCTAGGCTGTAGAAAGTATCTTGGTGAAGGTGCCACTTGTGGGGGACTGTCAAGTTCCTGCTGAGGTGAACTGCAAGGGTGTTTTCTACCCATAGCAGATACTTTGCTAGGAGGTGGAGTCCCATGCAGCGTGCTGTCTCCCACAGCTGCATGGCTAGATGACACAGGGCATAGGAATGTGTGCACATGGCTGTGGTGTCTGCACTACCAGCACCCCTGGTATCCACTTTTCTTTAAGGCCAGTAAGCCCTTCAGAACTGCCATGAGATTCTTCCAATTTATGTGACTCCTCTTGATCCGTTGATCCTAGACCACCATGGGTTTAAAAGTGTTGGGTGTGGGCACTCGATGCAATGTCTGAGGAGTCTGTGGTGAGGGTTTGACCTTGAGGAGAGAATCTGAAGGGCAAGCCTGTACCCACCTTGAAACTCCTGTCTGAGGCAAGGTATCAGGTGTATCTTGGTGTCCAGGGGCCGAGTGATCTGACACCACACATTCTTTAGGTACCACTCAAGCTTCCTCATGCGTAGCCTGGCTAGTGGCACCATGAGGTGCCAGGATTCCATGTACCACAGAGTTCTGAGGTATTCACTGGCTGTAATGCACTGTTTGCTCTGTAAGTTCTGGCAGTAGTTGGTCAAAAGACTGACGTTGTCCAGGGGAAGGATGGCCTTTTGGAGGGAAGAGTCCAGGAATGCCCTGAGGAATACCATCTGTTTGGATGGCACAGTGATGGACTTATGTTTAGAGTGAATCCCAAAGAGGTCAGAAGATCCTGTGCAGATTTCAGGTTTTTGAGGATCTGTTTCTGGTCCGAGATCTGTTTTGGGCAATTGTTCAGGTGAGGTAAATCTGGATCCCTTTGGTCCTGCAGTAAGCAGTGACAGGAGTTAGGCACTTTGTGAAACCCTTGGTGCAGCACACAGTCCAAAGGTCAGAGCTAAAAAGGGATGATGACTGGAGCCTGCTCTGAAGCAAAGAAAGCTTCTGTGTAACTTTGAGATAGGGATGTGAAGGTAGGCATCTTTTAGGTCTAGTGGCACCATGAATGTCTGAGGGGCTAACATAGGGAGCAGTTTCTGCAGGGTCAACAGTCTGAATTTTAGTACCCTAAGGAAAAGGTTGAAGGTGGGCAGGTCCAGAATGGGATGCCAAGATCCTTCTGGGTACTAGGAAGAGTCTGGAGTAAGCAGATTCCACAGCTCCCTGGGAAAAAAGGGTTTGAATTTGCTGTACTGTCTGAGTTTTTTTGATTTTGGGGTACATCTGCGTATCCTGAGAATTTTAAGGGCTCTTTGAAAGTGAGTTTGTAACCATGGGCACTGACATTGAAATCCACTGATCTGAGGTAATACTGCTTCAATTTTGATAGAAATGGGAGTCTTCCTCCCATTTTGGGGGGGTTGGTAGTGGGGATGGAAGTGGAGAGTTATAATTGATCTCTGGCAAAGGCAGGCATCCTAGAACTCCCGTCTTTGTGACTCTGACATCCACTGCGTAGATCTTTGTCACTGTGATCTATGCCTGGGGCTTGTGTCCCTCTGTGACTTTCTCTGTTTGCACATAGACTGGGTGGGAAAGGACCAATGTTTGGCCAGAAAATTCCTGCTGAGATTGGGTGGATGCACTTGTAGAAAGTCCTTAATTGTTTGCATAGATTTAGGTTTTTCCTCCATCTTTTTGAGGACTGCTTTAGCTTTTTCCCCCAAAAGGCATTCCTTGTCGGGGGGGAGGGGCAGCCAGGAGATTAGCTTTTACTTGGTCAGGGAAGCTTGCTCCCTAAGCCAAGCAGGTCTCCTGTGCCAGTAACAGCTGCCCTGCAGGAGGCTTCCATGGCATCATATCCACAGTGGTGTGTGTTTTTCCAGCGGAAAACTGTAATGCACAAGTCTAAAAGTTCCTTAGAAAAGTTTTTATCCTCTAGGCTGGTTAGCTTTTTAGTTGGTCAAGAATAGTTTGCTGGTATTTGATCGTATGAAATTAACAACTAAGGGCCTTCAAGGAGATGGTAGCAGAAGTGTATACTTTCTTTGCAAATCTATCAACAGCCCTACTTTCTTTGTCAAGTAGGTAATGGGTTTCTAGAAGTACTGGTTTTAGATCCCTTGGGGACAGGTGTGACCACTTCAGGATCAGCATTTGGATTTTTAAACAAATATTTATGAGAGTCCTGGACCCTGTAAAAGTGGTCAGGCTTTCTAGGTGCAGGAGGGAGCGAGTCAGGATGTAAGGAAGCATCCTTAAATACATCTTCCACTACTTCCAGGGCAGGTGGGATAGCTAGGGGGTTGTGCTCAGGGAGGTCTAAGAATTCCCTTAGCCTCTTTTTGGCCTGTGGGTATTCTTCTGCATCCCACTGGAAATGTCTCACAGCATGAAGAGTCTTACCAAAGGTGAGGTCTTCAGGCGGAGATGCAGATGGGAGAATTTCCTCTGAATCTGATTCCTCATAAGAGGTGTAAGTGGGGCCTTCCTCTGATGCAGAGTTCTCCAAATCAGACTCTTCTTCTGAGTGCAGAGGGTCAGGGTGAAGATCAGGAAGGATGTCTCTCTTTCTTTTCCCTGGGGCGATATTCCCTGAAGTCTGCTTGGATCTTACAATGTTAATGAGGTCTTCAGCTAATCTGATAATTTCCTACTGGTGTCCCTGAAATTGGAAGCCTGTAGGCCTAGGTGAAGATCCTGCCAGAATGCCTTTCTTTGGTGTGGGTTTGGTCTTAGGCCTGGTAGCATCTGACACCCTGGTGCCTGAGGCCAAGAACAGTCTCCAGTTAGCAGTCACTCGTTGGAAGCCATGGCCTGCTGAGAAGTCTTCAACCCAACCAAGGAACTGAATATGTGCACTGTAGAAGTTGAAGGGACTGAAAGCATGTCAGACTCCAAATGGGTCTCGACAGAGGCCTGGATCACAGGATCAATGGACGAATATGGCTGAGAAAATGCCTCACCTTCTTCAACAATCTCAAGTCTAGTAGGTGGGTGAGTATCATCCATGGACCTAGGCTTTTGTTTCTTGTCTTTTTTGCGCTTAGGTACACTGAGCTCAGAATGACCGACAGATGCCAAAGTATGCAATTGCTCAGATTCTTGCCTCAGAAAATGAGCTAAAAACAGCTCTGTGCCTAATAGTTCTAGTGTTAATCCTAATGCAGAAATGACAGTTATGAATGTCGTGGTCTGGGCCTAAGCAAGTTACACAAACTATGGAAGTCTCTGTTTGGAATCCGTTTACCACTGCAGAGACAATTAACTTTATCTGACATGAGTCAAAGAAAGAAAGAAAAGGTTCTGACGTCTCTCTGATGTGGACCGACCAATGTGCTTGAAGTCTGCTTCAGGCTCTAGCAGCAGGAAAAGACTGAAGTGATGACACAGGCTGGCTCCCTTTATACCCGAGCATACTGACGTCGATTGAGGCGTCCACACCAGCCTGGGAGTCAAAATAAGTTTCTCTGGTAGTCGGGCTGGCTGTGGGCTTTCGTGGCAGAAAATCCCAACTGTCAGGACTGCAACAGTGAAACACCAAGAATATCACACTCATCAACTGACATGCAATGCATACAAGAACAAAGTGTGGTGCGGTGCTGAAAGTTTGTAGAAAATAAACATCAATTCCCTTTTTCTAAGCTCACTGGAAAAAAAAAAAGGAAGTTAATCTGGACAGAAAAAGAAAAAATATATACACATTTTATCGTACACATACTTATGTACACATATGTAACATTTTATATATATATATATATATATATATATATATATATATAGAGAGAGAGAGAGAGATGTAGAGAACACACATATGTACGTGCACGCAGTGCAGCAAAAGAGGCCCACAGCTTTAGTTCTGGGGCAAAAATACATAGCCCAGGTGGGATGCCAGGATGGTACTCAGTTCCTTTGTTATACAGCATGATTCTGTCTTTATTTATGTGGCACTTCAGTAGTAGTGTCAAATTCACAGACTCTACAAACCTATTAAGCCATAAGAAGTACAAATGCAGGTCAGAAAGCCCATTCACCCCTCTTAATTCTCAAGCAGTGTGTCTGACTTTTCCTGCTTAAGACCACAATTAAGTTTAACCATTCTAGAAATATTTAAACATTTTCTGGACTCCAAACTCAGTATCTGAATGAGTTTTTCATAGTCTGTTACCTCAAGTAAATGTGGCCCCATCTTTCTTTTAGGTTCTAAAAGTGATTCTTTCCACTGGGAACAATTCTAAGAAAATATGTCCATCTTTAACAAGTTTCCAATTAGTAAGCCAAACCTATATTAGACGAGTTATAATTTCATTTGGTGTTCTAATTTTTTTATTTTATTTATTTTGCTTTTGCTTACTGGGGTTGTATGACTGAGTTTTGTCAAAAAAAAAAAAAAAAAAATTGCAGTGGAGACCTGGGGAGAAAAGCTGCAACATATTACATTTTTAAACAGACATTCAGTGATATACATGAACATACATTAAATAAAAATTACATGTCCATTTGCTAATGAAATGAAATTATATGAAATAAAGACAAATTATTACAGTATAAAAGTACTTATGCATTTGTAGATGTTGAAGAGAGTGTTTGAAGAGGTGTACAGGTGGGTTTGTAAAACAGATAAATCATGTGACTAGTGCTTAGGAATTCAAATAAATGGAAGTGAAGGAAGGAGCTAGGTAGAGCAGAAAATGCTAATACTGTAGTTAAGAGGTAGTGTACAAAACAGGCATATATATATATATATATATATATATATATATATATATATATATATATATATACACACACACATATATATATATATATATATATATATACACATACATATATATACACACACACATACACACAAAGGTTTACTAGCATCCATCATAGATGGCAACATCGAAAGGCAGTTTTCCAATCCGCTAGAGTTCGAACAGAAAGTCAGCGAACCAAATCATTGAACATCGAATGGAACATGTACTCCAATTGCCAAATTTCCAAAACGGCGAATGTCAAACCATCACTATTAACATGGTTCGACAAGGGGACAGAATGATGTTTTTATTTTCAGTATACAATAAGCAAGCAGAGAAAAGTACAGTTTTGTACCTACCATAAATGTAGATGTTCGAGTGTATACACTGCTGCAGTCATTACACTTGGGTTATCCTGCCGTCAGGCGGTTCTCCCCAGTCGGCCTGAGTTCCAAAGTCTTGGTCCGGCGTCAGTTGCTATCGCCTCATTCCTGACGTCAGTGCGGCAGGGTGTATAAGATGCAGCCGACACCATTTTCTTCAGTTTTTCTTGCCCCAGATGTCAGGTGCACCCAAATAGTTAGGCAATTCAAATTGCTAATAAAACATACATAATAAAAGCAAATAACTTTCAGCTACCAGCAAATACTCCCCATAGGTAGTAAAGGGTAGAAGACATAGGTACGTACCAGCAAGTAAGAGGGGAAGGAAGGAGGGTAACCTGGACTGCAGCAGTGTATACACTCGAACATCTACATTTATGGTAGGTACAAAACTGTACTATGTTCATCGTGTTACACTGCTGCAGTCATTACATTTGGGTAGAATCCCAAAGCTGAGGTTGGGTGGCTGGTTCTATAAGGCATTAGGGGTGGCTATAAGGCCCTGCAGTACTGCAGTGGCAAAGCCAGCTCTGGATTTATAGTATAGAGGCAGATGGTAATGCTTGGTGAAGGTATGCACAGAATTCCAAGTTGCTGCTTCCAAAATATCCTTGGTAGGTACTCCTCTGAGGTAGGCAGTTGAAGCGGCTGTTGCCCTAGTGGAGTGAGATCTAATGCTGCTAGGTACAGGTTTCCCATGGTGTGTATAGCAGAAACGTATACAATGTCCTATCCATTTCTGTTTTGAAATGGCTTTTCCCTGTGCTCCTGCAGCATATGCTACCAATAATTGCTCTGATTTCCTGAAAGCTTTGGTTTTGTCCAAGTAGAAGTGTTAACTGCCTGTGAATGTCCAAGGAATGCAGTAGTCTACCCCCTTTATTCTGTGGTTTTGGATAAAAAGTTGGCAAATTAATAGTTTGGTTTAGAGCCACACTGGATACCACCTTTGGCATAAACGTAGGGTTAGTTCTTAAAGACACCCTGTCCTGGTGGAAAATGAGGAAAGGTTCCACTGCCATTAGTGCCTGTAATTCTGAAACTCTTCGTGCTGATGTTATTGCCAGGAGTAGAGCAGTTTTCCAAGAGATATATTTTAATTCTGCTGTGTTAGCTGGCTCAAAAGGAGGTAAAGTCAATTTTTCCAAAACAAAGTTGAGGTCCCAAGTTGGAGTAGGTGCTCTACGGGGTGGTCTTATGTTTTTAGCCCCTCTGAGGTACTGTCTTAGCAAAGGATTAGAGAAAATTGGTGGATCCATGTTGCAATGAGCAGAGATGGCAGAGGCGTGGATCTTGATGGATGAGAAGGAGAGTCCTTTGTCCAGCATCTCAGTTAAATATTGTAGTATCTGAGGAATGTTTGGAACATGAGGGTCAAGGCTGTGTGCTTGGTTCCAGGCACAGAATCTCTTCCATTTATCCGAATAGGCTTTCCTGGTACTAGGCCTTCTGGCCTCCAGAATGACATCCATAACAGCTTTGGAGAGCGGCATTGCCTACTTGACTAAGGAATCTTCCATGCAGCTAGGTTTAAGGTCTTTAGCTGGCTGTGTAGTATCTGATTGTTGTACTGAGTCAGCAGATGTGGGATTTGAGGCAAAATCCAGGGTGGTCCTTGTGCTAAGTTCTTTAAGATTGGGTACCAGTGCTGGCGTGGCCAGTCTGGTGCAAACAGGATCATCTTTGGCTCTTCTTGCCTGGCTTTTATGAGTACCTTTGGCAGGAGAGGTAGTGGTGGGAAAGCGTATACTTGTAGGTTTTTCCAGCTGAATGAGAGGGCATCCACTTTCCATGCTTGTGGATGGTAACTCCTTGTGCAGAGTTTCTGTAGTGGGCAGTTCATTGGGGATGCAAACATATCTATGTCCGGGCTCCACCATTTCTGTGTTATCATTCTGAATATCTGTGGATTCAATTCCCATTCATGGGGATCCATGATGTTTCTGCTTAAGTTGTTTGCCAGTGTGTTTTTCTCTCCTGGCAGGAATTGTGCTTGCAGATGAACTTGATAGTTTAGAGCTGTGTTCCACAAGGTCATGGCTTGCCTGCAGAGGGGGTAGGAGTGAGTGCCCCCTTACTTGTTTATGTACCACATAACTGTAGTAGTGTCTGTATTTAGTAGTAGTTGTCCTGGATGCAGCAGGTCCTTGAAGGCTATAAGTGCGTTTTGTACAGCTAGCATCTCTTTTTGATTGATGTGAAGATGCCTTTGTTCTGCGGGCCACTTGCCCTGAATACAGTTGTCTGCCATGTGTGCTCCCCAGGCATAATCCAATGCATCTGTTGTCAGTGTTTGCTTTGCTGTGGGTTGAGTAAAAGGCTGTCCCTTGTTGAGGTGACAAGCTTGAGCCTACCACTGAAACTCCTGTTGAAGGCAAGGAATTAGTGGCATAACTTTCCAAACTTTGACAGTGTTGATACCATACATTCTTTAGGTACCATTGTAGTTTCCTCATATGCAGTCTGGCATATGGAATTAGTAGTATGCAAGATGCCATGTAACCCAAGGCCTGCAGAATTTTTCTTGCAGGGATTTGAGTCTATGTTGCCATCAATTGAAAGTATTGAGTCAGTTGTCCTTGCTTGTCTGGCGTGAGATAAGCCATCTGGGCCAGTGTGTTCAAGCTGGCACCCAGGAATATTATCACTTGTGAGGGCACTAGTTTTGATTTCTTTTAGTTTACTGTGTAACCCAGGCAACTTAATAACTTTTTTACAAACGGCCGATGCTTTAGAAGAATGTCCTTGCTCTCTGTTTGAATCAGGCAGTCGTCCAGGTACGGATAAATTTGAATTCCTTTCTGTCTGCAAAATGCAATTACTGGTGCCAGGCACTTTGTGAAGACCCTGGGCGCAGTAGATAAGCCAAAGGGCAGTGCAGAAAATTGATAATGCATTGAACCAGCTATGAATCTGAGGTATCTTCTGCAGTTTTGTCTGATAGGGACATGCAGGTATGCCTCCTTGAGGTCCAATGTCACGAGCCAAGCTTTCCTGCCCAGCATGGGAAGAAGCTGCCGTAGTGTCAACATTTTGAATTTCGGAACATCCAGGTAAGTGTTTAGAAAAGAAAGATCGAGAATGGGCCTCCAGGCTTTGTCCTTCCTGGGAACTAGAAAGAGTCTTGAGTAAAATCCTTGTTCCTGTGGTGGTACCTTTTGAATAGCTCTCATATCCATGAGTGCTGTCATTTGTTTTTGAGCCTCTGCCCATTGATTTGGTGGCAGATCTGGCATTCCTTTCAACCTTGGCAGAGTGTGAAAGTGGAACCTGTAACCTTGAGATACAATGTTAAGAACCAATTTGTCTTTGGTGATCATATGCCAATTGTGATAAAAAAGTGCCAGTTTTCCTCCTAAGGGGGCTGCCAAGAGAGAGATGTTTGGCAGATGTAGCGGAAAGTCATTGGGGCTGCTTTTTATATGGTTGGGACCTGTCTTCCCCTTCTTTCTGGCCTGATGCAACCCATTGTCGAGGCTTGTAAGGACCTTGTGGTTGACCTCTACCTTTTGGACGTCTGTATCTGGCCCTTTGAGGTCTGTCTAACTGGAAAGGACCAATTCTTGGTCGGCCAATTTCTGCTAAATCTAGGAGGCTGAACCTGTAAGAAATCTTTCACCATTTGCATAGATTTTGCCTTATCCTCCATTTTCTTTAATACCTCTTCTGCCTTAACTCCAAATAACGCATCATGCTGCAAATGTGCATCCTATAATTTTACTTTAACATGGTCTGGTAACGTATGTTCTTTTAACCACGCATGTCTTCTAATGACAGAGCCTGTAACGGCTGCTCTACAGGAGGCCTCTAAAGAGTCAAAACCACATTGCAAGGTATGTTTTCCAACCTGTTCAGCTGCATGCAATAAATCCTGCATTTCTTTAAAAGTAGGAGGATCTAAATCTGGAAGCATTTTTTATTTCAACTGAGACAGTAGAAATTGCATGTGAAACTGGCAATTTAAGGCTCTCATTGCTAAAGTTGCAGATGTACACACTTTCTTTCCCCATCTGTCTAATGCTCTGGAATCTCTGTCAGAGGGAACTGGATTCTTGGCTGATGAGGCCTTAACCCCTTTGGGTCCTTGGGAAATAGTTTCAGGGTCAGCAACAGGGCTCTTGTACAGAAATTTGGGAGAGTCAGGGATTCTGTAGTATCTGTCAGGTTTAACTGGGGCTGGAGGTAAGGAATCAGGATTTAGGCTGGATTCAGTATACACATCATCCACAATATCGAACACTGGCGGAATAGCAAGGGGTCTGTGTTGAGGTAATAAAAGGAAGTCTCTGAGCCTTTTCTTGGATTCTGAGTAATCCTGGCCTTCCCAATGGAAATGCTCCCTCATGGTATGCAAAGTTTCCCCAAAGGAGTAATCCTCAGGCGGAGAGGATGGAATTGACTCCTCAGCATCAGAATCCTCATAAGGGGGTAAGGAATATCGTAGGAAGAGATGGATACTTGGTTGGATGAATCATAGTCTGCATCCTGTCTAGGCCTTTTACCAGGAGGAGGATGGGACCCCCTGATCAGAGTGATTAGGTCTTCGGCCATCTTGAGCATTTGTTTCTTAGGCATGGAGGCCTGTGCTGGAGAATGCTGTATTTGTTTCTTTGATTTTAAAGCTGGCTTAGACTTAGCAGAGGGTTTAATGCTTAACTGAGTAGGTCTGAAAACACCCTCTGAAGCTGCGGATAGTTCAGCTACTCCAAATCCCTCTGAAGGGTTAGTTTTGTTAGGCTGAATAACTTGTGCATCTGAAGGCCCAGCCATCTCCACGTGGGAGTCAGAGATGGCCTGTGGTTCTACAGAAGCGGTCGTCAGGGGCTGCGAAGGTTCCTCACTGAAAACCGGAGAACCGGTGACTGGCCTAGAAGAGGCTTCGTCAGTTTTTGGCCTCGGATGCCTATCTTTGTCTTTGTGCTTTTTATGTATTCCGGTCATCGGTAGTTCCAACGGCATGCTATCATTGAATTTTCTACCAAAATAATGTCGGGCAAAATCAAACCGACGTTTAATTGTTAAACCTAGCACAAAACCGACAACCAGTGACGTTGTGGTCTGGGCCTAGGCATGGGATACAATAAGAATGGAAATCCGTATGAGGTATTTGCTTCCCACAAGAAATACAGTTATTAACTTTTACTGACATTGGTCTGAGGCAAGAAAAAGTTTCCCCAACGGGGTACTTAGCTTTGTAGAAGACTTCGGTTCTGGATTCGGAATGAAAATTTCAGGAGATGGCCGACCGGCACTTGCAAACTGCTTTTGCTTCAGGCACCGCACGGCAAGAAAGACTGAAGAAAATGGCGTCGGCTGCATCTTATATACCCCTGCCACACTGACGTCAGGGAGGAGGCGACAGCTACCGATGCCGGACCAAGACTTTGGAACTCAGGCCGACTGGGGAACCGCCTGACGGCAGGATAACCCAAGTGTAATGACTGCAGCAGTTGAACATCAATATCAACCAACAACTCCCAGGTGCCTAGACTGGAAAAGTAGACCAGCACACAAAAAACAGTAAGACAGCCACGGCAAAAGTCCACTTTAATACAGGATAAAAACATACAAAAGGGATAAGTGCTTTCGCATGTTGCACGCTTCTTCAAATCCTGATACACTGACGATAGTAATGCATATTTATACAATCATGTTGGTGTGAATGACCTGAGACGTACCTCCCTGGACTACATGAAGAGAGACATGGAAGAGCTCTCTGATCATGCAGCCCAGGCTGGTATGACCCTGACCCTGAGTAGCATCCTGCCCTTACCAAGAATGATACCTCAGTATAAAGAAAAAAAAGATCAATTTCAACAATTGGCTAAGCTTCTGGTGTCATTCAAAGGGGATCCAGAGTCTGTCAGCCTGAGATGACATGCTTGACAAGCCGCGTTGCTTTGCAAGAGACGGCTTGCACTTGTCACCCCTAGGCTTTTGAATACTGGCCAAGGCTCTTGCTGCCCCCATAGTGCCTTTTTTAGGCAAGGCTCAAAATTCAAACCCACCTCTGTAAACAGCACAATTAACAAAATCTGAGGGTTATGCTACTCAACGACAGGAGTTTAAATTTCAAAATGCATGTGCTTGAAGCACTCCTCAGTATGGAGAACGTCGACATCTGTGCAGTAACTGAAACCTGGTTCAAGACTCCAGAGAGCACCCCAGCACTACCGGGCTAGAACTCATACCACACGTTTCGGCCACTGAACACTGACCCAAACACAAAAGGAGGGGGTGTATCCATATTCATCAAGGATACCTACACCTCCAGGTTAGTGGCGCAGTATGATACCTCTGAGATAATCCATGTGCAACTAACATCGGGCAAATCTGCAATGCAAATTGTGGCCTGCTACAGATCACCCTCCATGACCCAGGACCACCACTCCACCTTTCTGGAGACAATGGAAAACATGAAGGTCCTACCGAACACCCTGATATTGGGCGATTTCAATTACCCTACCATTCACTGGGAAAACTACTCTAGTACAAATTCCCAGGCCCAGCGCTTCCTGGAATTCATCAACTCAAATGCCCTGGATCAGCTGGTAAACTCCCCTACCAGAGGTGAAAACATATTGGACCTGGTCATCACCAACATGGGCGACAGGTGTTCCACACCGGAGGTCAACCCGTCATTGGTTACATCAGACCATAAACTAATCACTCTGGATGTCCACACCCCACCACCACCCCCAACTAAGGAAACCACAGTAAAAAACTTTTCTAAATAAAACTTCACCTTACTTAAGACAGATATGGTACGTTTCACAGCCCCCACGCTAAAGGATAACGCTGCCCAAGATGCAGAAACCTTTACAAATGCACTCTATGAGCACCTACAAGGATGCATGGATCGTGCCATCCCTAGCAAAACCAAGACTCACTCCTCTAAGAGAAGGAAACCAGTTTGGTGGACCCCTGCAATAAACAGGCTATACAATAGAAGGAGGAAACTAGTTCAGGAAAAAAAGCAAATCCCAAGAAGGAAAGACATCTCTGATCAGTATCGGTAAGAAACTAAGGTCCCTCATGAAATCATCCAAGGCTAACTTCGAAAGGAAATTAGCCAAGGATTGAAAAGATAACCACAAAGCCTTCTTTAGCTATGCTAAGAATCCAAGTGGCAACTCGCAGATATGCACTGAACTAGTGCAAAATAGCACAAAATACACTAAACCTACTGATATTGCCAACATCCTGGCAGATAAGATTCAGTGCAAACTTCACTCCCTCTCATCTCCAAAAGGGCCCACAACAATACCGGAAAAGTGTAGTGTCCCAAAAATCACAGACGCACAGGTGAAAACAGCCCTTTCAAAAGCCAAAAACACAGCGTCAATAGGACCAGATGGTGTTCCAGGCTGCGTCTTGCACAAACTACAGAACAAACTAACTCCCCACCTAAATATGCTCTTCAACCTCAGCCTCTCCACAGGCTACGTGCCCAAAGAATGGTGCACAGCAACGGTTATTCCTCTCCACAAAGGAGGGGCCACAACTGACCATGGTAACTATCGCCCCATAAGCCTGACTAGCCTGGTCTGCAAGGCTATGGAGCACATCATCATGGAACTCATTAACAAAGACATTGGGAACCTCCAAACACTTGACCTGACCCAGTTAGGCTTTTTGTTAAGGGCTGATCATGCCTACTAAATCTGGTAGATTTCTTCGAGAAAGTCACCAAGGCCATAGACGAGGGAAAGGTGGTTCACACAGCCTACCTTGATCTCGCCAAGGTTTTCAACACCATTCCCCACTCGGGTATTACAGAAAAACTCACCAGCCTGAACATAAACCCCTACATCACGAGATGGGTTGCCAACTGGCTTACAGACAGAACTCACACGGTAAGAATAGTGGTCTCCAGGTCCGACTCTAAACCAGTCACAAGTGGTGTCCCGCAAGGCTCGGTCCTGGGACCACTACTGTTTGGCATATACTTCTCAGAAGTATAGGCAAACACAGGAGGACTATGGCTAACCAAGTTCGCCGATGACTGCAAAATGGGAGCCATAACTGACTCTCCGGCTGACACGGATATCCTACAAAAGGGCCTTACTGAAATGGACACCTGGTGTCAAAATCATGGCCTCAAGCTAAATGCCAAAAAATGCATAGTCATCCCATTTGGGAAAAACAAAACGCCCACAAATTACCACATAGGTGGCAGCCCCTTAATACAGAAAAGGTAATAAGAGATCTGGGGACCCAGGTAGATAGTAATCTCTCCTTTGTCAATCATATTGCCAAAGTAGTTAGGAAATCCTTCTATGTGGCCCATCTAATTACTAAAGGGTTCACATCTAGAAATAAACAGGTTACAGTGCCCCCTACTCGTCACTCATTAGACCCATCATAGAGTACAATGCCCCATTTGGGATGTACCTCACAAGACACTTCCAACAGCTGGAAAGACCACAACAGAACCTCACCAAGAGGATTACAGGCCTCAAACACGTCATATGCAACCCGACTGAAAAAACTCCAGCTGTACACAGTGGCATATCGCTTACTCAGAGGTGATCTCTGCCTGGCTTACAAAGCCATGTCCAACTCAGAATTGATGGACATGCTCCACCTAAAGAAATCCAAGTAACTGCGAGCCACGTGCTCTAGTGAGCTAAACCTTGCCACAACAATAAATAGGGCATGCTGGAGGGATAGATTCCTGTCACAGAGACTCCCCATGCTTTTGAACAAAATTCCAAATTACATCAGGCAGAGCCCCTCACTAACACTCTTCAAGAGAAACCTTGACGAGTGTATGGGTAACAGAAAATACACCCCTGGGATCACTTCATTGACTCTGCTTGACAGAGGATCAGTTAATTAATCAATGGGACAGCGAAAGCCGACACACTCTGGCTAGGCTTATAAATGCCCTTGGGCAGATAGCCTATTACCTACCTATGAACCTATAAAACAACCTATCATAAAACAGCATCTACAAAGATATAAATACAGCCACTACCCTTTTTTAGGTTTTCAAATTTTAAGTTTACGCCCACTTAAAGCACGTTTGATACTAACACTGGCATTAATGATGTGTTTGGCCAATGCATTCTTAACATGTTTAGTTTTTATTTCATATAGATGCCTACCTACCCTATCCCTCAGTCCCTTAATGGTCTTACCCACTGAGGAACAAGAACAGAGGTTGCATGTGGCCAAATAATCTATATGTGTGGTGTTACAATCGGCATAAAATCTCAGTGTAAAGACAAAGGTCATGTTAGAATGAATACATTCCTGATGTTTAGTTATAACATTACACACCTTACACATTTTACATGAAAAAGTACCTAATCTGTTCCTCCAAATGGTTTACGATGGTTACTATTACATAATGGTTATGCAAAAACAACAAAGGAGGCTCTAGGCCACGGCTACTAAAAACATATAAAAGTTTAATCCAAAGTGAGCGCTTTTGTAGCTCAAGGCTACTTTATCAGACAAAACTTACATCAAAATGTGCAGCTTATATACCTTTAAGTAATTAGTAAATTAAATAACTCATGAGCTTAAAGGCGCATATCCAAATTCATTGACACTAAGTAAACTCAAAATGTAAAACTACATAAAGCATCTTCCACCTAGTTCATTTGTTGTTTTTGCATTGTACTTCCAATTTTGGAGGGATTGTTTGCCTACACCACTTTATATATTTGCTTGATTACATAATGGTTCCTTTAGGTTCCTGCTGTTCTTATATGTAAATGTGGGTGTGTCTCCCAACAACCTCGGTTGCTCGTTGATCTGTAGTTAAAAGATGCCAGTTGTTCTTTATGGTATTGCGCATTACATTGACATCATTAGTGTATTTACTATAAACAATATCCTATTTCTTTTGGGGTTCTTTAAGGACAGCACTCTGACTTGAGTATCATTGTCAGCTGTTCTACATTAACCCATCTTATTGGCTAACAATTCACCCTGTATTTTATTCACTAGTTCTTTATTTTAACCTCTGTCTTCAAATAACCCTTCGAGTATGGTTGCCTCTTTCTTTAAATCATCCTCCTTAGAAATAGTCTAGAATAGATATTCTCAAACTGACTCTTGATATTAAGAAGGATAAGCCTAGGGTGCATGCTACCATTGACTAACAGCCCATTTCTCCAACCTGTTTTGTGATATAAGGAGGTACAGATATCTCCATTAAATCCTCTTGTGTAATGTCTAAAAAATCTATTTCCACATAGGAGTATTTCAAGGTAAATCTAAGATCATCTGTGATGGACTCTAAATTGGAAACAAACCTCCAAAGTAAGTCCTCCCCCAGACCATAATAAAAATAATAAAATTTAACGTCCTGAAAATTCATCATTAAAGAGATGTTTACTCTCCTAAAAACGCACTACTAAATTTGCATAAGAGTTTGCACATAGGTTCATAGGTAAGTACTAGGCTATCTGCCCAAGGGCATTTATAAGCCTAGCCAGAATGTGTTGGCATTCGCCACCCCCTTAGATTAGTTCCCTGTGCCACTGTCCAACAGAGCCACTGCAGTAATCCCTGGGGTAAATTTTCCCATCCACCGGTCAAGGTTTCTCTTGAAGAGTGTTAGTGAGGGGATCTGCCTGATGTATATTGGAATCCTGTTCCAAAGCACGGGGAGTCTCTAGGACAGGAATCTATCCCTCCAGCATGTCCTATTTATCATTGTGGTGAGGTTTCTATCTCTAGAGCATGTGGCTCTCCGGGATTTTTTTTTTTTTTTAGGTGGAGCATGTCCATCAATTCTGGGTTGGACATGGCCTTGTATGTCAGGCAGAGATCACCTCTGAGTAAGCAGTATGCAACCAAGTACAGCTGGAGTTTCTTGAGTTGGGCTGCATAGGGCATCTGTTTGAGGCCAGTAATCCTCTTGGTGAGGTACTTTTGTGTTCTTTCCAGCTGTTGCAGGTGTCTTGTAAGGTACATCCCAAATGGGGTGTTGTATTCTATGATGGGTCTAATGAGTGATGAGTAGAGAGACACAATAACCTCTTCTGTTCTAGATGCAAACCCTTTTGTGATGAGGTGGGACACATAGAAGGATTTTCTAACCACCTTGGCAATATGATTATCAAAGGAGAGATTACTATCTACTTGGGTCCCCAGATCCCTTATTACATTTTCTGTATTTAGGGGACTACCACCTATGTGGTAGTTCACGGGTACTTTGTTTTTTTCCAAAGGGGCTGACTATACGCTTTTTGGCATTTAGCTTGAGGTCAAGATTTTGACACCAGGTATCAGTCTCAGTGAGACCCATCTGGAGGGTGTCTGTATCAGCCGGAGAATCAATTATGGCCCCTAGTTTGCAGTCGTCTGCCATAGTCCTCCTATGCTTGCCTGTACCTCTAAGATGTATATACCGAACAGGAGGGGTCCTAGGACTGAGCCCTGGGGGATGCCACTTGTAACTGGTTTAGAGTCGGACATAGAGCCTGTAACTCTGACCATGTGGGTTCTATCCATGAGCCAGTTGGCAACCCATCTCGTGACGTAGGGGTTTATGTTCAAGCTGGTGAGCTTGTCTATAATACTAGAATGGGGAATGGTGTCGAAAGCCTTTGTGAGGTCTAGGTAGGCTGTGTGGACCTCCTTTCCCTCGTCTAATGCTTTGGTACCTGTCTAAAAGAAGTCCTCCAGGTTTAGGAGGCATGATCTGTCCTTAAACCCAATCTGGGTAGGGTCCAAGGTTTGGAGGTTCCCAAGGTCTCTGTTAATGAGTTCCATGATGATGCTTTCCATAGCCTTGTAGACCTGGCAAGTCAGGCTTATATGGCAATAGTTCCTGGGGACCGTTGTGGCTCCACCTTTGTGGAGCAGGATAACTGTTGCTGTGCGCCACTCTGTGGGTACATAGCCTGTAGAGAAGCTGAGTTTGAACAGTGTGTTTAGGTGAGGGTTAGTTCATTTCGGAGCTCTTGTAAGACACAGCCTGGGAAAATGTCCGGTCCTACTGAAGCTGTGTTTTTGGCTTTGGATAGGGCTGTTTTAACCTATGTGTTGGTGATTGATGGGGCCCTACATTCTTCTGGTATGGTTATGGGCCCTTTAGGGGGTGAAGTTTGCACTAAACCTGTCTGCCAGAATTTTGGCAATATCAGTCGGTTCAGTGTATTTTGTGCCATTCTGCACTAACTCAGAGCAGATCTGAGAGTTTCCACTTAGGTTCTTGACATAGCTAAAGAATGCTTTATGGTTATCTTTGGAGTCATTGGCAATTTTTCTTTCGAAACTAGCCTTGGATGATTTAATGAGGGATCGTAGTTTCTTGCTGATACTGATCAGAGATGACTTTTCTTCTTGAGATTTTACTCTCTTCTGTACTAGTTTCCTCCTTCTGTTGTATAACTTGTTTATAGCAGGGGTCCACCAGACTGGTGTCCTTTTCTTGGAGGAGTGAGTTTTGGTTTTACTTGGGATAGCATGATCCATGCATTCCTGCAGATGCTCATAGAGTGCCTTTGTAAAGGTTTCAGCAGCTTGGACAGCACTGTCCTTTAGCATGGGGACTGTGAACCTTTCCACCTTACCTTAAGTAATGTGAAGTTTGCTTTTGAAAAGTTTTTCATGGTGGTTTCCTTGATTGGGGGTGGGGGGCAGAATGTGGATATCCAGAGTGATTAGTCTATGGTCTGATCTAACCAGCGAGGGGTTGACCTCCGGTGTGGAACACCGGTCGCCCATGTTGGTGATGACCACGTCAAATATGTTGTTCCCTCTGGTGGAGGTGTTGACCAGTTGATCCAGGGCATTCGAGTTTATAAACTCTAGGAAGCGCTGGCAAGGCAGTTAGTACTTGAGTAGTTCTTCCAGTTTATGTTTGGGTAATTGAAATCACCCAGTATTAGGGTGTTTGGTAGGACCTTCATGTTTCCCAGTGTCTCCAGAAATGCGGAATGGGGGTCCTGGGCCATGGTGGGTGATCTGTAGTAAGCTACAATTTGGATTGCAGTTTTGCCCGTTGTTAGTTGCACATGGATGATCTCTGATGCACTGTGCTGCGCCACTTACCTGGAGGTGTGGGTATCCTTCATGAATATGGATACACCCCCGCCTTTTGTGTTTCGGTCCTGGTTCTGTGGCCGAAAGGTATGGTAGGAGTTATAGCCTAGTAGTGCTGGGGTGCTCTCAGGAGCCTTAAAGCAGGCTTCTGTTACTGCATAGATGTTGATGTTCTCCATACTGAGGAGTGCCTCGAGTGCGTGCATTTTGAGGTTTAGACTTCTGGCATTGAGTAGCATTACCCTCAGTTTTTGGTTACTTGTGCTATTTACGGTGGTGGGTTTGTCTTTTTGGAAGACATGGAGTGCCCATAGCGACACCCCATTTCTAATGTTGTTTATCAAATATAAAAACAATATTCTCTAGAATTAAATCCAAAAACATGCAAATCAAATTAATAGCATCAGTAGTGAAAACACTCCACAGTTAAAATCCCTATTATCATTTAAACACCATAAATATTCGGAAAAGTTGTAAATAAATTTTTGACATCCAAAGTAACCCATCAAGCATGAAGCAACATCAAATTCATATGTAAAGTCAATCAAGTCTTTCAAAAAGTGAGTAGTATCCTTTAATATCAAAGGTATTTGGAACAGAATCTGTCTTAATTTCCCCTCTACATACATAGAGGTTCTGTGGCCCAGCCACCACCCGCTACAGTAGGTCTCATGGGTGGTTTAATTGGATCCTTATGGCTCTTTGGTGAGCCTTTCATGACAGGTATGGCTGGATGACTCACATTCAAAAAAAAAATACAGAGGCTCATCAATGAGTCTGCTAATTTTCAGTTTACTGGTTCGGCGATGTGAACATTCGACAGAAGACACCATGGAAATGATATATATATATATATATATATATATATATATATATATATATATATATATATATATATATATATATATATATATGTGTGTGTGTGTGTGTGTGTATATATATATATATATATATATATATATATATATGTGTGTGTGTGTGTGTATATATATATATTTTTTTATACTTGTATATTTATATCTATATATATCTATATGTATTTATCTATAGCTGAAGCTAAAGCTGTATTCTAATTATAGAGGTGGGGTAAGCAGTGTCACAAAACTATGTATATGGCTGAGAGATGCTAGTAAAACTCTTTAGGCAATGGTGAATACAAGTAGTGGATTATAGGATGTTTCTGACGATATAGCAAGTTGAACTGCAACTCCCGTAGAAAACTATCATGGTTACATCTTGTGCTGCTCCACACACACTAAACTAATGATGTGGCTCTTCCAAAGAACAGATTCTAACAGTGTTTGCAACATTCTATGTTTTCCATCTAGCAATATCCATCCAGTGTGTGTAGGTTTTTTTCCTGCAGCTCCCATAGAAAACTATCATGGTTACACTTTGTGCTGCTCTACAAAAAGCACAATGAACTAGAGACATGGCTCTTCCAAAGAACTGCTTCTAACAGCAGTTGAAACATACTGCGTTTTCCATCCAGCAATATCTATCAAGAGTTTTTTTCCCTGCAACTCCCATGGAAAACTAACCATCATGGTTACATCATGTGCTGCTCTACACACACTAAACTAGCGACGTGGCTCTTCCAAAGCATTGATTCTAACAGTGATTGCAACATTCTACATTTTTCACCCAGCAATATCAATCCAGTGTGTGTAAGGTACTAATATATATTTTACTTCACTTTACTTTATGTAATAAACTTTAATTACTACTTGCTGAGCCCAATTACATTGCTTGTACCTGCTCTTTCTTCTCATACATAGGTTTTGGACCCAACAGACATACGACTTTTTCTCTTTTTTTACTGCTCATTTCTTCCCCCCCCAGCTCTTTCGTGTACAGCTTTGACTGGCAAGGTCCCTACATAATATTAATCCTGTCTTCTCAGCCTTTACAATAAAAAGGTAATTTAGCTGCTCTAATTTCACCTAGGGTTACCTGTAAGCAATGGCCAGGATTTTACCTCATGTACCCGTTTGTTCCTTGCTGATTGTTTTCTTCCTATCCCCCACCGCTAGCATGAATTGACCCGCTCTGTTCCCCTACGCTACCTCCCTATTCCCACCCACCTCCACTACTTGTAGATTTATTTTTTCCCAACCACACCCACAACCTTAAATTATCCAAATCAGCAACCACATACCAATCATACTATACTCACTAATTTCCCCACTAATTCACTCCTCCTCCTATTCCTATCCACCAGTAAACCATCTACCTAACCTATTACATCACTTCTTTCTCACTACTCCACCTCACCACTCCATCTTACTCCTATCAAACAAGCAACCCTCTACTTAGCATAGAACCCTTTTAACTTACCTCCGCCACTCACTAGTTAAGCTTTGAGATGCTTTTAAAAAGTTATCCCTTTAGTCCATAAATTATAGTATATTTCTCAACCTCCCCAGTTTTCAAAATGTTATTCTTCACAATACCACTCCTAACTCTGCTCTTCCTAGTCACTCATTTAACAGCCTACCATAATCAACTATAACATGCACCTCACCTATTACCCCACTTCCCCTTACACCTCACTATCCACACAAATTTGACATAGCGCCAAACCTATTTAATACCACCAACACAGACATTTTCCCATATATATTAAACTAGCACTCAAACACTCAAACCCACTCCGTTATTCATTGTCACACCTTAAACTTAGTAATGATATCCATCCAAATCCTGGCCACAAAACCAACCAACAGGACCCTAACACTCTGTCACATGCACACACTCGAAATTTCTACAACTCTAACCCATACAGGATCAGACCTACTTCTCCTCAGTATGAATCTTAGGAGCCTATCAAATAAAACACACAAATTTCATGCCTCTCTCACTCTACTCCCCTCATATAGCAGACCTAACTGAAATCTAGCTGAAACCTGGAATAAGTGACAATGAAATTTTACCCCCAGATTACAGTATCCACAGACTAGACAGATTAAACAAATGCAGTGGAGGTATAGGTATTATTTATAAAAATACACAAACTAGAACGTTTAGAACCAAACCGACCAGAGCTCAACAATGCTGAGATACTATTTAACCAACTTGAAATAAATTCCAATAAACACCTAACTATTCCAGCAATTTACATCCCCCCGGTACCAACCCCACTACAACTGAGAATTTACTCCAATGGCCATCCTTAGCACTCTCACAGGCGACCATAATAATGGGAGATTTAATAGTGACTGGTCCACCTGCACCTCAGACAACCCCCTCTAACTTCATCAACCTGCACGGATTCTCCCAACTAATACAATGTCCAACCACAATCAATAAAAACAGCAACAGACCATCAATTCTAGACTGGATCCTAACCAACCCCCCCCAAAATCTATAAACACAGGCTGCCTCCCCGATAGCATTAGTGATCACCTCCCTATCTATCTGTTCAGACTTCTGCACCCCACCAAAAATACTATCCATAGACAAATCTGCAACAAAAAAAACTTTCCACCTCAAAGTTTTCTGTCCATCCTCACTTCAATAACACGTTCCTAGACACATTAAGTAGTCTAGCACTAACTAGAACCATAAGGGCAAAATCTAATTATGCACCCTGGCTTACAAAAGACACAAAACAGTTACTCAAACTTAGAGATGAAGCCTGGACACAATATCAAGTCAACAATAAACAACCCTAAATTACTACTGGCAACTAAGAAATAAAGCAATGCATCAGATCAAGACTGAGAAACATATTATAATGTTACACAACTGAAACACCATAACTATTCACAAAACATTTGGACTGCCATAAAACAATTTCTACAACCTGGACAATCCTAGACTCCAACTCCTTCAACTACAAATACCACAGACAGTACAGAGACTCAATTTAATACATATTTTACCAACTGCAAACCATCTCTAACCAAAAACAATAATGCCCCTTTAACCATACCATTAGGAACTAATGATACTACTAATACCTTCTCCAAACCCATTCAAACTAGTATCATAAAAAATGCTCAACAAACTTAATCCTACACTGCTTGTTGCTGATTACCTATATAATACCTGAAGCTGGCTGCAGAAGCCATCTTTTACCCTGGCTCTACATTAATAAATTGTTCTATCACAAAACAATATGTTCCTAAAATTTGGAAAATACTCCACGTTATCCCATTACATAAAGGCAGAACCTCTACAGAGCTCTCTAACTACAGACCAATAGCAATTCTATTGCCACTATCCAAAATTCTAGAAAGATGCATTCACATCCAGCTCATGACTTACCTACTATGTCATAATCTACTAATACCTAACTCGGCTTCCGACCTAATCATAGCACCAATACTGCCCTAAGTATCACTAACACAATCAACCACTTCAAAAATAAAGATCAGCTAGTTTCTATCTTCCTAGACATGTCCAAAAAGTACAGTCGTGTACACTTACCATACATGTAGATGTTCGAGTGTATTCACTGTTGCAGTCATCACATTTGGGTTATCTGCTTGCAGTAGCCCTCAGTCGGCCTAATTAAAGTCTTGGGTCCTGCGTCAGTTGCTGTCTCTTCTATGACGTCAGGTAGTCAGGGGTATAAAACATGCAGCCGACGCCATTACATCAGTTTTTCTTACCCCAGAGATCAGGTGCCCCCATAATGAGAAGCAATAAAATAAATACAGACAAGGATATACCTCCAATAAAAAAAACAAATACACCAAAAAGCTTTTAAGTATAGTAAAGGAGAGTAGAGGTATAGCCAAAAAAAGTTAGGGGGCTGGAGGGAGGGTAACCAGAACTGCAACAGTGAATACACTTAAACATCTTCATTTATGGTAAGTGTACACAACTGTACTATGTTCTTCGTACTTCACTGTTGCAGTCATCACATTTGGGTAGATTCCCAAAGCTAAGGATGGGAGGAGGAATTTAGATAGCATTAGGACCAGCTATAAGTCCCTACAAAACTGCAGTGGCAAAGCCAGCTCTGGATTTAGAGAAAACTGGCAAATGGTAATGCTTGGTGAAAGTATTTACAGAACTCCAGGTAGCAGCTTCTAGAATGCCCCTGGTAGGGACACCTCTGAGAAATACTGCAGAGGTAGATGCAGCCCTGGTTGTATGGGGTCTGATCCCCTGTGAGATAGGTTTTCCATGGTGCTTATAGCAGAAATGAATGCAATGGTCTATCCATTTAGAAATGGTTTGCTTTGAAATAGCCTTCCCCTCTGCCCCTGCAGCAAATGCCACCAGCAGTTGTTCAGATTTCCTTTGAGGTTTAGTCCTGTCCAAGTAAAATCTAAGTTGTCTGTGTACATCTAAGGAGTGCAGTATCCATTCCCCCTTGCTCTGTGGATTAGGAAAGAAGTTTGGCAAATGAATGGACTCATTAAGAGCCACACTGGATACCACCTTGGGCATGAAGGAGGGATTGGTTCTGAAGGACAATCTGTCTGCATGAAAGAGGATGAAAGGCTCCACTGCCATAAGGGCCTGTAATTCAGATACCTTTATTGCTGAAGTGATTGCTAAAAGGAAGGTTGTTTTCCAAGAAGGGAATTTTAAATCTGCACTAGCAGCTGGCTCGAATAAAGGAAGAGTGAGTTTTTCCAATACAAAGTTAAGGTCCCAGGCTGGAGTTGGGGTTCTCCTGGGTGGTCTTAAATTTTTGGCCCCTCTGAGGAACTGCTTGAGCTGTGGATGAGAGAAGAGGGGAGGTTCTGTGTTATGAGCTGAAATGGCTGAGGCATGAATTTTGATGGAGGAAAAAGAAAGGCTCTCGTGAAGCATCTCAGTTAAGTATTGTAGAATCTGAGGTAAGTTTGGCGCTGCTGTGCTCGTCCCTTGAGAATGGTTCCAGGCACAGAATCTTTTCCATTTTTCAGCATTAGATTTTCTAGTACTAGGCCTCCTTGCCTCTAAAATATCCATCATTAGTTTACTGAGGGATGGTAAAGGAGAGATTAGGTAATTAGCCAGGCTGCTAGGTTCAGCATTTGAAGCTGAGGGTGTAGAATCTGGTTCTCCTGCTGAGACAAAAGGGTAGGGGTCTGAGGCAGGTACCATGGGGCCAACAATGACACACTGCGCAAGAGAGGGTACCAGTGTTGGCGTGGCCAGTCTGGTGCAATCAATATCATCCTTGGTTTGTCCTGTTTGATCTTTAGTAGTACTTTGGAGAGGAAAGGCAGAGGAGAAAAGGCATAAACTGATAGGTTTTTACAGCTGAAGGCCACAGCATCCACTTTCCAAGCTTGTTTGTGGGGAGTCCTTGTGCAAAATTTATCTAATTGGTAGTTCTGGGGGGAGGCAAACAGGTCTATATCCGGGCTCCCCCATTTGTTTGTCAACATGTTGAAAGTCTTTGGTTTCAGTTTCTACTCATGTGGGTCCATGAGGTTTCTGCTTAGTCTGTCTGCCAGTGTAATTAGATTTCCTGGCAGGAATTGAGCTTGTAGATGCACTTGGTAGCTCAAGGCTGTGTTCCACAGTGCCATGGCTACTCTGCAGAGGGGGTAAGAATGGGTACCCCCTGCTTGTTTATGTACCACATAACAGTGGTGTTGTCCATCTTTACCATTAATTCTCCTGGAAGAATGTGGTCTTTGAAGGCTGTCAGTGCATTCTGTACAGCTAACATTTCTTTTTGATTGATATGCAGGTGCATTTGACTTGGGTTCCATTTGCCCTGAATGCACTTCCCTGCCAGGTGAGCCCCCCATGCATAGTCTGATGTGTCTGTTAGGATTTGGGCGGCAGGGGGTAGAGTGAATGATAGTTCCTTGTTTTGGTGGCAGGCCTCTGCCGACCAAAGGAACTCTAACCATAGGCAAGGTATGACAGGAATCATTGCTTCTAGATCCGGAGAATGTTGACACCATAGGCTTTTTAGATACCATTGTAGTTTCCTCATATGCAGTCTTGCATATGGAATTAGAAGAATGCAGGTGGCCATGAACCCCAAGGCTTGCAGTATTTGCCTTGCAGATAGCAGGGTTTTTGTGGCCACTAGTTTGAAGTAGGTTGTCAAATGAATTTGTTTCACTGGCATGAGGAAAGCCATCTGGGAAGTTGTATTCAAGCTTGCTCCCACAAATATAACTTGTTGACAGGGTACCAGGTGAGATTTCTTTTAGTTTATGGTGTACCCCAGAGAAGTTAGCACCCTTTGTATGTACAAAGTTCAGATGATTCAAAAGTATGTCCTAGCTTTCTGCCTGAATTAGACAATTGTCCAGGTATGGGTATATCTGAATATTTCTTCGCCTGCAAAATGCAATGACTGGAGCTAGGCACTTTGTGAATACCCTGGGCGCAGTAGATAAGCCAAAGGGCAGTGCAGAGAACTGAGAGTGCATGTAGCCTGTTTGAAGCGTAGGCATTTGCTGCAAGATTCCCTGACTGGTTTGTGAAGGTATGCTTCCTTTAAATCAAGTGTTGCCAACCAGGCATCTTTGCTTAGCATAGGAAGCAACTGGTGAAGAGTTAGCACCTTGAATTTTGGAATCACCAAAAAGGTGTTTAAAGTAGACAGGTCCAGGATAGGATGCCATGAATTCTTTTCTGGGTATCAGGAAAAGTCTCGAGTAGAAACCTTGTCCCTTTCCCTCTTCTGGTACAGTGTGAATAGTCTTTATGCTTAAGAGAGAGTACTTGCTTTTGAGCCTCTGTCCACTGATTTGGAGGTAGATCTGGCCAACCGTTTTGGGTTGGTAGCGTGCGGAAGTGAAATCTGTATCCTTGGGAAACTATATTTAAAACCCATTTGTCCTGGGTAATGAGTTCCCAGTTTTTGCATGTAGAGCAATCTTTCCTCCCAAAGGGGCAGTCAGTTGAGAAGTCCTTCGAAGTTTTAAAGTTAAGTCATTGAGACAGTTTACCATAGGAGGGAGTTTTACTACTCCCAGATTTGGAAGTGGGGGCCCCCCACTACTTAGTCCTGTGCGTACCCTGGGACTGAAGCCTGGGTGTTCTGCTGGATCTGGGTTTGGACTGAGAAGGCCTGGAAGAGGCAGGAAAGTACCAATTCTTAGAGGGCCAATGCCTACTAAATATTGGTGGTTGTACTTGTAAAAAATGATTAACAGTTTGCATAGATTTAGCTTTTTCCTCCATCTTTTTAAGAACTTTGTTGCCAAAAAGGCGGTCCCGATTTAAGGGAGCATCCAGTAATTTTGCTTTAACATGATCTGGCAAGGATTGCTCCTTAAGCCAAGCATGCCTTCTAAGTACAGACCCAGTGACAGCAGCCCTGCAAGGTGCCTCTAGTGAATCAAAACCACATTGCAAAGTATGTTTTCCAACCTGTTCAGCAGAATGCATTAAATCCTGTAAATCCTTATTTTCAGCACAATCAGGAATCAACATAATTTTCTGATTAAGCAATCCAATAATATGCTGCTGATACTTTAACATATTAAACTGGCAGTTTAAGGCCCTAATGGCCAAGGTTGCAGAAGTGTATATCGTCTTAGCCCATCTATCCAGCCCCCTGGAGTCTCTATCGGGGGGGGGGGGGTAAAGTTTTGGCATTAGTAGCTTTAATGCCCTTGGGTCCCTGTGAAATGGTCTCAGGATCCGCGGTAGGATTTTTGAAAAGGAACTTGTGGGAGTCAGGAACCTTGTAATATCTATCAGGTTTTCTGGGAGCAGGAGGTAGAGAGTCAGGGACCAAGCTAGATTCCAAAAAGGCATCATCAACAATGTCTAGTACAGGAGGAATAGCAAAAGGCCTGTGCTGGGGCAGGAGTAAGAAATCCCTAAGCCTCTTTTTAGAAGAGAAATCCTGACTTTCCCAACGAAAATGCTCCCTAAGAGTATGCAAGGTTTCACCAAAAGAGAAATCCTCTGGGGGGAAGCAAAGAGAATAGAGTCCTCAGCATAGGTAGATAAGGGTAAATCCTGATCATCAGAGGAAACAGAAATTTCAGAATCCTGGTCAGAAGTATCATAAGCAAACTCAATCCTAGGTCTCAGAGGGTGGAAGGTTGGCCTCCCCTGATTAAAGTAATAAGGTCTTCAGCCATTCTTATAATTTGTTTTTTAGGCATAGAGGCCTGACCATGCAATCTGGGCGTTGGTTTTCTAGACATGGTTCGAGTTTTAGGCCCTGAAAAAGAAGATGGCATCGGTTTAATATGCAAGTCAGTAGGCCTGAATACACCCTCAGAAGCCGGTGCCTACACAGTGGCTCCGGACCCATCCAAGGTAGAGACATCCGCAGGTTCCACAGTTGAAACATCACGCAACATACCTGACTCCAAATGGGTGTCAGTAGAGGCCTGCGAATCTGAAGTAGCAGGTATCAGGGGCTGCGAAAGCACCTCACTGAGTACCGGCAAACTGGCGACTGGCTTAGGAGAAGCATCGTCGGCAGCTTTGGACCTAGGCAGCCTGTTTCTGTCTTTATCTTTGCGTTTTTTCGGAATGTTGGTAGTCAGATGGTTTACCGAAGACATATCTGGATAATTGAACTGAGCACCAAAATATTTAGAAGTGAAAATATACCGACGACGGATAGTTTGTTGTTTAAATAAGGCACAAAAACAACAGTGAGGTACATAGTGGTCAGGGCCTAGGCAAGGCATACAGTACGAATGAAAATCTTTATGAGATATTTGTTTCCCACAAGAAATGCAATTATTTACTTTTACTGACATCAGTTTAGAGCAAGAAAAAGTTTCCCCAATGGAGTACTTCACTTTAAGTTAAAGACTTCGGTTCTGAAACTGCTTTTGCTTCGGGCACCGCATGGCAAGAAAGACAGATGTAATGGCGTCGGCTGCATGTTTTATACCCCCGATTACCTGACGTAACGGAAGAAGAGACAGCAGCTGATGCAGGACCCAAGACTTTGTTAATCAGACCGACTGAGGGCTACTGCAAGCAGATAACCCAAATGTGATGACTGCAACAGTGAAACACGAAGAACATCATTGGATATCATCTCCCATCAAAAACTCCTCACTGAACTGTCAACCCTAAACCTCAGCCATGCAGTCCTTACATGGTTTCATAACTACCCATTCAAGCTATTACATGCAACATGATCTTTCCTCTCTCCTACCCATCTCCATGCGAGTTCCACAGGGCTCAATCTTGGGCTCTCTCCTCTTCAGTATCTTTACTAATAAACGCCACACTGCTAGCCAACTCGCCTCCATCGTACAGTATGCAGACGACTCTATGCTCATCTGTGCTGCATCCACCCTTTCCCAACTCCAAGAAATAACCCAACAATCATTCTCTGCAGTAAAATCTTGGCTCTCCAACTCACAATTAATCCTTAATCATAATAAAACTAAACTAATGCTCTTCTTGAATAGTAAATCCCCAGTTATCCTAGCCTCCTTAATCTATTCATCCAATAACACCAAGATAAACACTACATTTCAAGCAAAGCTGCTTGAAATTTGATAAACACCTATCTCTAATCATTAAAAAGGTACACAAAATATTAGGTTCTCTATACAGAATCAAATCATACCTAACCGATTCCACTAGACAATCCATTGCCAGGAGCCACTTACTCTCCACCCTGCTTTGTGCCTCTCCTATCTTCACAAACCAGAAAAATAAGAACTAGCAAAACTAACAGCCTGCTACAACATAGCCAGATTTGACACAAATTCTCTGTACAGATCCCACCACTGTAATGCACTATATCTCAACTGGTTAGAATTACCCAATACTGTAACCTACACTCAGCTTACAACTGCCCACATAATGATTTACCAACCTGATAAATGTCCCTCTCTTCAAAATCTACTACAACCTTGCTCAGATAAAAGACCCCTTAGATGATCTGACAAATTTCTGCTACAAGTTACTAAATCAAATAACAGATCAGGCGACTTTCTGTATTCCAACCACTTCTCGAGAACTTGGAACTCTATTTCTCAACATATCTTAACTGTTGCTAACACCGCTTAATTCAACAAACTTCTCAAGTCTCACTCAGCTGGCTTACGGCTTAGCTCATGCTCATCTGCTGGCTAAACACCATTCCTTCTACTTGTATAGCTTTTGAACTGCAGCCTTTACATCAACTTTTTTTTCTTTACTGTAGAGTTTAGTCTTTCCACATAAACTCTTTTTCTTATTCATCTCAATCTTACCTATTTAACTTACCTCTTTCCTTTCCCTACAACCCACCGTAACTAAAACTTTCTCATCTGTGTATCTCTTAACACTTCCAGCCATAACTCACTTTACTGTACCTACTCTGTTATATCTTACTCTCTTCCTAACCTATCTTTCTTAGTACTTTCTTCTTTGCCTTACCCAACACCCATCTATTGTCTATTTGCTTCTTCCTATATGTACATGCACAACTCTGACAACTGAACTTACCATATCTACTATGACTTGCACCATGTTTGATACACTAAAAATTATCTTAACCTAGTTTCTGCAAATTTAACATAAGTGACATGCACTCAAATTTGTATGATCCACGGAGTATGACCACCTATCTATTGTTACATATAGTTAACCTGTTATGTATATAATTGGTTTGCTCTGAAATTTGCAATCACTTTACTACTGTCTATAATGTATCATTACTTTGTCTTTTGGAGCTTTTCTCCCCGGGCCTCTGCTGAAAAGGGGCTTGTATGCAGTCAGACATTGCCGGTGAACAAACGTCAAATAAATAAAACAGTGGCATTTATTCTGGAGATATACAGGATAAGATCCACTGATTTGCTACATAAAGTTCTAGTTTTTTTTAATGAATTTCCATTCAGAATGGATTTCAGTAGTAGTGGGATATGGTTCTACAGTTTAGCTACTCTGAATATAGTGAATCACCTGCAGTATCAGATGATTTGGTTACAGTTAGTAGTGATTTTTCTCCAGAGAGTACAATTCTACTGGGGGAGTAGGTTTTGTACTAAGTTGATAAGGGCTTGGCAATTTCTGAGTTACAAAGAAGTCATTTTACTGTAGTTAGTTGAGAATGAGCTAGGTAATGTGGCAGTTCTAACCAGTTTAACTCTCCAAGGGCTTGGCAGTGGTGTGCTCTATTGTTATAGTTGCTGCAAATTTGGCTATTTTATTACAACATTGCTCAAGTTTAGAAAGGTTTGAGACTTGAGGATTACTGAAGACTAGGGCGGCATAGACAGAGATGGCAGTTAAAGTAGAGACTATACTTCTGGCTATGAAAGTGAAGTAAGTTTTTACTCTGTATAGCATATCTAGTTTTTAATGAGGTTTTCAACAAAGTGTGATACATGGTGGGCAAATTTCAAATGGTCATCTATAATTACACCGAGTAATTTTTTGTGGATAACTTGTTCTAGCATGGTGTTGTTGGCAGAGATAATAGTGAATGCTGTTGTTTTGGCAGATATGTGTTCATGGTAATTTAGTTTTTTTGGGGGGTTAGTAACAGTTTTGGAGTATTCAGCCATGTTTCAACAAATAAAGATTGTTCTGTAACATCTTGTAGTTCAGAGAGAGATTTGACAGAGGAGATTTGCATGGAATAATCAGCCTATTGAACTAGGGTAGCATTTTTTTGAAGCAGTGTAGTGGTCATTGATAAATATTTTGAAAAGTGAGGGGCCTAGTTAAGACCCTTGTGGGACAGCAATAGTTACAGGCAATAAGGTAGACAAATCATTTCCACTGAACTACTTGGGCTCTATTTGAGAGGTAGCTATGGAACCATAACAGTGAAGAGTTAGTGAATCCAAAAGATGAGAGTTTATATAAGAGTTTCTGGTGGGAGACCGTATTAAAAGTTTTTGATAAGTCTAAGAAGACGGTGAAGCCTAGGTGTCCGGCATTTCTGTGAGTGCTGACAGTATTAACAAAATTCAGCAAAGCAGTAGTGGTGTGATGAGGATGGAAGCCATGCTGGGCTGAAGACAGAAGCTGGTTATCACTAAGATATTTGAGAAGCTGTGAATGAATACATTTTTCTAATATTTTTGATAGGGGTCATTAGATGACAATCAGCCTACAGTGTGAAAGATCTTTAATGATTCCACCCTTGTGCAGTGAAATAATGAGTGATTTTTTTCCATAGTGAGGTGACTTGATATGGATTGATTTATCAGAATATGCAATAGCCTCAGCTTCTACTTTAAGATATTTGCCAAGTAGATTGCCAGGGGTAACCACAGTAGGCTTTAATTCTTTGGGGAATTTTTTGATGGCATCTGTGAGAACTGGTTGGAAGAAGAAACACTGAAAGATGTTATTTGATTGAGCAGGGACATCAAGAGGTTTGTTAATCACCTGGCTGGTTAATGACTGTACAGTCTGTATAAAGCAGTTATCGAACTGGTTGGCTTTGGTATCATTCTATGTGTCTGGTGTTGACTGTGTAGCTTTGTCCTGGATTTAACAGTTTATTGGTGAAGAACCAGGACAGTTTTGGTTTATTCGTGTATATTTTTTGATTGGTTGAGTAACAAGCTTTCTTATCTTTGGTTGTTTTGTTGTTATATACTTAAACAAAAAAGTAAATGATAAGCAAGCCTTTAGTTAATACTCAAGAGAACATAGATCATAAAACTTTTGAAATGTCCAGAAAACAAAAATAACAACTTATAATAACAAGCAAGGCCTGGATATGTTTGAGGCCAGTTTATTGAAATATAGTGGCATGAATGTTACAAAATGCAGACTTTTGACCGATTTAATGGAAAGAGTGTTGGAGAATAATTATATTTACATTAATGGTGAATATTACATGCAAAGTACAGGCGTGGCAATGGGTGCTAGGTGCGCACCAATTTATGCCAATTTGGTGTTAGCCAATTGGGAAACTGAATTAGTCTTTACAACAATATATTGGCCAAAGGTATCTTTATATTTACGATACTTGGATGACATCATTATTTTTTGGACAGGCAAGAAGAATGAGTTGTTTGAATTTATAGAATATTTAAGAACAACATCTGATTTTTTAGAATTCACTAGTAATATTCATGAAAACTACTATGAATATCTTGATCTCACTCTGTCCTACAGGGATGATGGATTTCATTCAAATATTTTTAGAAAGAAAACTTTCTCAAACTCCTTTTTACATTTTAATAGTTGTCATCCTTTCTATCAAAAAAGGAATTTGGTGAAAGGGCAAATGGTCAGGCTGTCAAGAATTATCAGTGATGACAATATTTTTAATGCACAAATTGAAAAATTATCTAATATGTTTTTAGATAGAGGGTACCCTAATGAACTTATTTGTACCACAAAAAGGGAATTTTTTACTAAAAGAGTTACAATGTATAGACCCATTATGAAATATGGTTGTGATAATATGTTGAATGTCAATTCCAATATGCCCAGACATGATACTTTCATCTTACCCTATAATGATGCAGCACATCACATTGTCAACATTGTTAGAGAGACCTGGACAAGTGTTTTCATTAACAATGCTGAGTTATTAGAAACCATTGGCTCCCAGCCTAAGATTACATATAGTAGAGGTAGGAATCTAAAGGATCTTTATGAGACAAACACTAGTAAGGACATTTTTAAAATGTCTAAAATGAGCAAATGTGGTACCTGTCACACATGCAAATACATCAGTGATGGTCCCTACGTTGCTATTATTAATTATGGAAAAACCATTAGATGCCCAGGGTATTGCAACTGCAATACAAAGATGGTGGTGTATTTAGCTACATGTTCAGCTTGTTTCACATTTTATGTTGGAAAAACAATTAGAAAGCTAGGGGAACGGATTGTTGAGCATGTTAGAGACATTAAGAAATGCAAGACCACAAACTCCCTGTATATGCATAGTATTAGATGTCCTAATTTTAAACGTTTTTTATTTTTTATTATAGATAGAATTCCTCAGAATATACACAAGGGTGGGGATGAGAAGACAATGCTGGAGGCAAAGGAATGCCTTTGGCAACTTAGATTAAATGCCTGTACTTTGCCTGGTATTAATGATGTTGTATCTATTTCTAGTATTTTAAAATACAAGTCCCACTTTATATGACCTATTTTAACGTTATTTATGTTAATATATTTGTATAGGTACATAACATGAGAATATATTTATATATATTATATTATATTTAATATTTTGTAATTTAATATGTTTATTTACTATATATTTATTAAATGACATTTTTAACACAATAATTTATTATAACATATATACATTCCAACATTTTTATATTCATTTTTATTTTTTATTTTAGATTTTAGATGGGTTATAAGACACTACAATAATTGAGGTTACTGAGTTTTTTTCTGTGCCAAGTTACTTTAAGAGAAATCTATCAATTAAATCAGTTTTTAACAATGTAATTGATTTATTAGGTATGCATATATAAAGGATGGTCGTGTCAATATTTCCTTAGTACTCTGATGATGCCCTGATGTTAATGGGTGAAAGCGCTTAGTACTATTGTTTTTACATTATTTTTGTACTCAATAAACCAGTTCAAGCGGTTCACTGTCTGGCTTTATTTTCTTACAAAAATAACAATTTGACACTTCATTTGGGAACAGACTGCATTAAATAAATTTGAAAAATATCAATTTTTGTTTTACAATAAAAGCAAAATAAAATAATTCTGTCATGCATGCGACAATCTCATCAAATGTTTGGTTTGATGATGCGATTGTGTGCCTGTGGGGTGGGCTTTGGAATGTAACAGTGGAAGATATAGAACTAAAGTTATTTATATCTGTTGGTGTCAGGCAAGTGATAAAAAAATCTCCCTTTTCTTCTTTCTTCTGGGAGGGCCATTACGTGGCAATGGCTTTCACTCAGTTCAACAATGTACAATTTAGACTTAAATGGAAAAAGGTTTATGCATTTCATCAATTCCTTTTTCCGAGAGAGGTTTCTGTTTTTGTTTTGTATTCACGATGGAGTAAGGAAAGGTTATTTAAGCTGTTTAATTATGTTTGCATTTAGGTACTTTGGCTGCACTGGTTTTGCTTCTGATGGTGTAGGAAATGTTTTGCACATTTGTTTTATTTTAATTTTCTATGGGTCAAATGTATTTCTGTGAAGAGAATGAATTCTGCCAAAAGTTATTACTGTTGCAATGACAAACTCAGATGCAGCATCACTAGTGCATTTTAAAAAGTCAGCACAGAATCTTTGCTCAGTGTCTATGCAACAGTCCTAATATACACTAAAAGAAATAAGAAGCATGATTTCCAAGTACAAGTATGCTGTCACATTGTTTTCAAATTCGCAGAACAGATGCACACCAGGAAGGGCTGCAGAACTGCAGGTGACAGCAGAGTTTAAATACAGTTTCTTTTAACACCAAAGTTGTACACATAAACAGGTGAGACTGCTTATAGAAGCCAATAAACATAGGACTGATTTTGAAATAGAATGCTGATGCTGAAGTTCATTCTGGTCCTTTACACAAGATATTTAACCTTCTGATTTTCTTATGTAAGACATGGTGTCTTTCTACCTGCTTACACTTTTTGTGGCAGTTAATTGTGAAAGCTGCTCTTTTTATAGATATAAGCAGAAAGATATCCACTTTTTATAGATATAAGCAGAAAGATATCCACTGCTCCAGTCCTTGGGGATGAGACAGAAGGTCTGGAACTGGGTCCAGAATCCACAGTCGTCGAAGTGGATGAGGCCAAAAGAAGGGAAACCAAATTTGTCGAGGCCAGTATGGTGCAATGAGGATTACTTTGCTTCTCAACTGACCTGCTTTCTTGAGGAAAAGAGGAATCAGAGGAAAGGGAGGAAAAGTAAAAAGGAGACCCATGGGCCAATCGAGGAGAACAGCGTTTCTTGGGGACTTCCCCTGAAGGGGGAATTAGGACAATATACTTTCCTGACTTGTTGTATGGGTGAAGCAAACAGGTCGCAGCAAGGCTGGCCCCAGCGAAGAAAGATCTTCTTCACCATTCTGGGATTTAGAGACCACACGCGAGACATGAGAATATATCTACTCCGTTTATATGCTATCACGTTTGAACAACCCGGGATGAGCATTGCTATCAGAAAGCGGTTGAAAGTTATGGCCCATTGACACACACTAAAGGCTTCTCGACACAGCAGGTAGGACTTGGTTCCCTCTTGTTTGTTGATATAACAGAATATAGACATATTGTCTGATTGAATTGCTATTGCCCCTTGAGGTAAGGCAGAATGAAATGTTTCCAATGCTAAAAGTACCGCTTTCAACTCCAGAACATTGATATGCAGCTTGGCCTCTAAAGGGGACCAAGTGCCTTGGACTGTCCTCCCCCCAAATAATTCCCCCCCATCCCATCTGGGAAGCATCTGTGGTCATTATGGCCTTGGGCTGAGGAGGGACAAAGGGACGGCCCAGAAGAATCTCTTTGGACTGCATCTACCAGGATAGGTCATCTTTGCATCGGCTGGTTATAAAAAACCTGGATGATTCATAGATGGGCTAGAACTGACCACTGGTTTGCAAGAAGCCATTAAAGGAGTCTCAAGTGAAATCCTGATAGTGGGACTAGAGTGATCGCTGCTGCCATGAAGCCCAATGCTTGAAGTACTAGTTGTGCCGGTATCTTGCTTGAGCGAAGAATACACTGAACCCGAGATCGTATTTTCTGCAACCTGTGGAGGAGTAGAGAGGCCACACAAGACAGAGTGTTCAGACGAGCTCCAATCAACTCCATATCCTGAGAAGGGATCAGTTGAGACTTCGCAAGACCGACCGTGATGTCAAACTGTTGAGATAGTCTCAAAATGAAATCCATCATTTGGAGAAGTAGACACCTGGTGGAAGCAGTGAGGAGCCAGTCGTCTAGGTATGGAAATACTCGGAATCCGTGCAGCCTCAAGTGTGCTGTTACTGCTCCCATAAATTTGAACACCCTGGGGGCTGTGGTGAGACCAAAGGGCAGCACCCTGAATTTGTTAGTCGTTGGCTCCTATCTGGAAGTGCAGAAACTTTCTTGAGCATTTGTCCATTTTTATGTGGTAATACGAATCTTGAAAGTCGATAGAGCACATCCAGTCATTTTCCTCTAGAAAGGGAAGTATTGACTGAACTGTGACCATCCGGAATTTTGAGTGTTGGACAAATTTGTTTAGAATGCCGAGATCTAAAATTGATCTCCAGTCCTTGTCTTCGTTGGCACTAAAAATAACATTGAGTGAAATCCACATCCTAATTAATCTAGTGGCACTTCTTGGATGACTTTTTTTCTAGCAGCTGCTTGATCCCTCTGACTGGGTGGAATGTCAGTGAGTTTTGTACGGGTCCTTGGATAAAGGGTGAAGGGAACTAAATAACCTCTGGAAATAATCCTTAGCACCCAGGCATCAGTAGTTATGTGCCACCAGGCTGTTGGTTGCAAGGAGAATCTTCCGACGACTGCCTCCAGAGGAAAACAATCAGGGCTCCTTTCAGGAGCGCTGGTAGGGGTGGCCAGAGAAAGAATCCGTGGAACCCTGGTTCTACAGACCACCCCTGCCACTGGGACAGCGTCTTTGACTGTAACCCACCCTGCCCTGAGGGAAGTATGTACCATGTGTGTCGTGAAAAGGCTTCTGGGACTTCTTGAACCACATTTTGCCACTCTTTTGATTCCCGGAGTAGAATCACTGAGGAGTGGAAAAACATATGCCCACAGCAGAGTCTTTCACTCTTTCTCACACCTGGATAGAGTGTTTTTAACATTGGGGCCAAATAATGAGGATTCATCAAAGGCAGCATTAAAAAAGGAAGACTTGAATGGTTCTGCAAACTCACATGGGAGCATCCAAGCGTGTTGTCAAATCATAACACCTGAACCTGCTGATCTGGTCGCCCCTTCAACTGCCTGTGCAATGAGCCTCATGGAAAAGTTTGCGATAGACTCCAGGGTAGCTAACTGGGAGGCCACTTTTTCCTGGACCCCCTCAGCTACTGCGCCCACCAGGGTATCTGACAGCTCCTTGACCAGATCCCTCTGAAGCCTGGTGAAGTGTACCAAGAAATTCAAAGACCTGATGGAGACGTTCGATGATGCGTAGTCCATCACCCTGGACTCTCAGGGGGTTGTACAGTAAAACTTTCCTCAGCCAGTTCTTTTTTGGTGGCAGCCACTACCACCATGGCATCGACTACTAAACCTTTTGCCCAGTGTGGATGATCCTCAGGAGCAGAAAAAATTTTATCAGGTCTCCGGGGGATAGGTTCCATAGAGTCAGGGGCTTTCCAGGCCCAATGAGCAATCAATTATTTAGATCATCAGCATGTGGAGTCACTGAGGAGATAGACTGGCAAACTCAAAAGGCCTGCAAGTACACGGATTCCTCAGAAGAAGGGTCTTAGCTACCCCTCTTTTTTAGAATCTCCAGAATGTCTCCAAAGGATACGTCTTCGGGAACCCTTCCCCTCATCGAAATCAGTGTCCTCCATGACGGATTCTTCAGGAGAATCGAGGTGTTTCCTTTTACACAATTTCTTCTGAGGAGACACTTCAATGGCAGCATCTAAAGAGGACTCGGAAGAAGGTAGACCTTTGACAGATAATTCTTGTGACCTTGGAGCTCACTGTCCGGGGGTGGAGGTTGATGGTAGCTCCAGTAAAACATGGGTCAAGGGGTGAAACTCCAGTAACACAGGAGCCACCTGAGATGAGGCAGTAGCCAAAGCTCTTTCCATAGCTTGAAAGGCAGGTTCCCCTGAGGAAGAATGGGAGCCTGAAACAGACACAAACTCAGAACCAGGGTCACACCCCACCCCGAGAGACCCACCTGAAAAGCCAGAACTGAGGACAGGTCATCATCAGTTGGTGCAGCTTGAAAAGGTAAGGTCAGCTTAAAAGAAAAAAAATGGAGCCGACCCAAACCCTTGGGGCCCAACAGCAAAGATCCGGTTCCAGGGTCCCAAAGTCACCAAAGGAGTCAGAGACGTTCCGGGTACCAAAGATAAAAATATTGTTGGTGCCGAGGTCATTGGAATCTGTGTGGTTAGAGTCGACTGCTCTAAAGCCTGCAAAGAAGTCAGAGGAGTATAAGAAGGGGTCGTAGGAGAGAAATCCCCTGCACTTGTAGGGAGAGGGGGCTAAAGATGGGGGAAGACCCCTTGCCATGAGAATCTGATCCACCAACCTCACTATATCAACTTTTGAATGACTCCTGGTGGAGCGAACGGACAAGCCAGATGGGGACTCTGGTCTCTAAAAAGGGACTGGGAAGTTGCTCCAAAACGGGGTTAAAAGAATGAAGATAATTAGTCCTGGGTTGAATTGGAACATCCGTCTTCGGCACAGTCTGTGAAGCTGTAGTAGATATCAGCACAGCCTGGCAGCAGTGGGAATCAGTGCTGCTGTCAGAACCGTAGCCAAACTAGTAATACTTGGTGTCATAGCCTGTGTGGAAGTCGTGGTTGGTGTCAATGGCACCAGTAAGGGCTGATGCCGAACAGTCACTCCGTTCAGAAACCTTCATAGCCTTAGATTTACGTTCCGAAGAAGAACCTGCAGAAGAGTGCCTATGGTTTTTTTGTGTCGGTGCTGAAGGCGATGGCATTGAACGAGAAGTTTTAGTGCCAGAGGCCAGAGGAGACTAGTTGGCCTTGGGCAAGGCTTCTTCGAAAAGGACTTTAAGAAGCCCTTTGAGGCTGTGCTGGTTTCTACACTCTTCCATGGCTCTATTACTGGAATCCTGGCAGATATTGCACTCAATATTCAAATGGGATGCATTTTCCTGCTGGACTCTCTCCACTGCTTACAACCAGTTGTAGTAAATTTAGATTTATCACCATCGCAGTAAAATACACTAGGAGAAGCAGAAAAGGAAACAAGAAAGAAGAAAACAAATGCTTACACCACAAGGGAAAACGCTATCAGCAATGGTAGAAAGATTACCTAATGGTAAGAGGGAGAAGGGGGGAAGGGACCTACCAATGATGGTAGTTAGCAATACCAACCGTAAAAGGGAAACGGTAGACTGAAGTATAAAAAATCTATACAATTATAAGGTAGAAAAAAGGCTAATCAGATAAATTACAATCAAAACATTTTTTTTTTTTTTTACTTAGCTACGAGATAGGAGTTGGCTGATGCGTTTTGCTGTAAGAGTGGCAAACAAGATCTGGGGTAATGTAGAGAGGGGCACTGTGAGTAGACTAGTAGTTTGAGAGTTTTTTGTCTGACGCGAGCTCCATAATGGCCGGATTGGTTCTGAGGATTGGAACTGTAACCCAGAAGTCAAGAACAGATGAAGATTGACAATATCAGATGGTTACTTTAAGCTGTTTAATTATGTTTGCATTTAGGTACTTTGGATGTACTGGTCCGGTGTCTTTGCTTCTAATGGTGTAGGAAATGTTTCGTACATTTGCTATTTTAATTTTTTATGGGTAAAGAGTCAAATGTATTTTCTCAAGAAAATGAATTCTGCCAAAAGTTATTACTGTTGTAATGACAAACACAGTTGCAACATCACTAGTGCATTTAAGAAAAGAAACAGTACAGAATCATTGCTCAGTGTCTGTGCAACAGCCCTAGTTACACTAAAAGAACTAAGAAATAAGAGTTCCAAGTACAAGTATGCTGTCACATTGTTTTCAAATTCGCAGCACATATACACACCAGGAAGGGCTGCAGAACTGGTGACAGCAGCGTTTAAATGTATTTTTTTAACACCACCACAGATGTACTAGTCTTTTATACAAGATCTTTTAACCTTGTGATCTTCTCACAAGACTGTATGAAGTGGGAAATCTGTTTCTACATGTAAGAAGACATGGTGTCTTTCTATCTGCTTTCATAATTAACTGCCACAAAAAGTGTAAACTGCTCTTTTAACAGATAAAAGCAGGAAGATATCCAATGCTCTCTCATCAATAATAAACATTCATATACCCTTCCTGAAAAGAATGATCCATCTCTTAATGCTTTTAATTATTAATATTTTACATTAACATATTTAAAGACTGGAAGTTTTTGCAGACGTTTCAGCAATACAGTCTCTGTGTCAGTACCCTTTATGCAGGACTTCACTGCACAGCTTAGTATAACTGCTAGGTAATTATGTTAACATTGCAGTCAAGTACAACAAAATTTATTGGCAACATATCATAAGGGAATCTGTATTAAAATTTGCAAAATAACAAGTTGCACCATATTTCTAGCTAAAACAGCAGCAAATACATGGCTTTCATGTCCTAACAAACAAAACAGGAAGCAAGTGCTGCAAATCTGGTTTCCATAGAAAATACATGTTTGCTTAATCTCAAATTTGATCTTGCTTGCATTATATTAATCTAATGGAAATCAATATAATCATATTCAATATAAGGAAAAAAGTGTTACGAGATGTAATCAGCAACACACACAGTTTTGTGAAAAGCAGGACCGATGAAAAAAGTGTATACTTCTACTGTAAATTAAGTTCTGTTTTACTTACAAATTCTGTGGTCTCCTCTTACTTTAGCATTCAACCATAAGGCTTATGTTCCTTTCACAAGTAGAACACAATAAATATTAAAATATACAATTACTAAATACTTAATATCTAAAACAGCTATGACTGAAGAGAATTGTGTGCCTGAACCCTGTCTTTGCCATTGACTTGATCTTTACATGATGCTACAGAAATTGTCACACACGTGATGACCATCTATAAACATTATTCTCACCCACAATGTAGTTGTAAAGTGACCAAGGTAGAGCCCTTATCACTGCTGCAGAAATGAGTTATAACCCATTCTTGTGTAAGTGCTCTCAGTGCAAATTCTGATTTCACTTTTGTTCTGTTATCTGATTAAACAAAGCAGAAATGTTTTAAAAATTCAAGAGGAATAATAAAGATTTTTGTAAACAACTCAGTCTTATGACACTAAAAATTTGATAAATTATACCAGTCTTCACTTGCTGAAAAGGGGAAAAAACAGCTGACTTTCTGGGATACATTTGATAGACCTCTAAAACAGACTTCACAGTTCCTGCTTTTAAGTTGAACTCTGGTTAACACTTGTAAATTAACTGCTGTTAGATCATTCTTTTCATGTCCATGGGTCACGTTCTCACATGATGTGCACATCTTTCATGAAAGAGCAAGCGGGTCTCTTTCAGTATAAGTGGGGAGATGCAAAGAATGGACAAACTTGTCTGAAACAAGGAAAAAAGAAAGCATACCAATTTATTTCAGGGAAGCAACAGTTCATATGTAAGAATTAACAGATTTGCACATCTGAAAATATAAAATCTTGCTAGCGCTAATACAGCTGTAATAAGAATCTTCTCACATGCACTATTACTTAACAATCCCATTTGAGATTAGTGGAAGAGGACATGATACACTTAGACCATAAAACGCTGACAATTGCTGAAAAAATAAAACAGTGCCCCTCACTAATTAAAAACAATAATTATACAGTGAATGTAAAGTAACATGTTGCATGGATTTACTTTAATCAGCAGACAGCATGCTACATATAACCAACACAAATTCAATTAAATTCTTCTGTGTCTGCTTTATGGCATCAGCTCAGTTTTTCGTTTTCTTTTTTGTTCGTAGCAATACTGCTACATTTGCTGTTAGCTATGAAGTTAGGATGCCAGAGGTTTTTGCTATTTTTTACTTGTCACTGGAAGTATACATTATAAACCAGACATGTAAAATAAAAATGAATACTTACAGAATAAAAAAAGAATTTCTGTACTCGCCATAACGTTCCATGTGTGTTGTCCATCTCGCCTTCATTCTGTACTGGTTGGGTTCGCAAACGATCCTTGATTCTGACTTGGCAGTTTACAACAGCTCGAGGTCTTCAACTAGCTTATGGCTGAAAACCCTATCCCATGATGCTCTAGGAAACTCCCCAGATCTTGTTTGCTGATACAACAACCTATATGAGAAGGTCTAATTTCATGTCTATTAGGTCAAGAAGAGAGGTCAGAGAACATTATTTTGCCCAATTGTAACCGCTCGGTCCTCTAGGAGCCAAATGCTGGGGGAAGGAGGGTAGGATGTAAGAATGAAGGCGATATGGACAAGACACATGGAACGTTATGGCGAGTACATAGCTTCTTTATGTGATGCTGTCCTATCATCTTCATTCTGTACTGGTTGGGACAGTGTCCCTAGCGCCATCTTTCTCAGGTGGCTCAAGGAAGAATATTCTTTAGAACAGTGGACCCAAGAGGCCCTGTCCCTGGAGGCCAAATCCACTTTGTAATGAGTGATAAAGGTATGAGGCTTTGCCCATGTTGCTGCAGCACAAATGGTAACAATTGGTAGTCTCACCTGAAAGGCAGCAGAGGTTGCTATAGCTCTTGTAAAATGACCTTTTATCTTTTCGGGGAATTCTTTGTTCTGAGATTCGTAAGTAAAAGTAATATGATCTGATAACCATTTAGAAAGAGTGACTTTAGACACTGGAGCACCTTTCTTTGGGTCTGAAAAGGATACAAATAGTTGTTCGGATCTTCTGAAGTCTTTGTCCTATGTAAACAGAAATGCAATTGTCTATGCACATCTAGTTGGTGTAGCATATATTCTGCTTTGTTGTCATAGTTGGGAAAAAAACCTGGAAGTTCTACAGATTGACTCAGATTAGATTCTGAGCATACTTTGGGTAGAAAGGATGGGTTTGTTCGTAGGGATACCCTGTCTTTGTGGAAAAGCATGCAGGGCAGCTTTCTTGACAATGCCTGTAATTCTGAAACTCTTCTAGCTGAAGTGATGGCTATCAAAAGAATGGTCTTCCATGTCAAAAACTTTAGGTCACAGGATGACATGGGTTAAAAAGCAGAAAGAATAAGATGGGATAAGTTAAAATTTACGTCCCATGGTGCCGGTGGGGCTTTAATGGATGGTCTTAATAAAATAGTGCCCTTCAGAAAGGCCTTGCGCAGTCTGTGGGACATTAGATTTGGTCCTGATTCACTTACATGAAAGTTAGATATCACTGCTAATTGAACTCAAATAGTGGCTGCAGTTGCACCTTCATTAAAAAGCTTTGTCAAAAATTCGAGAATGGAAGCTAGGAGGGCAGAAAAAGGGTCAATGTGGTTATTATCGGCCCAAGCAGAAAATCTTTTCCATTTGCTCATGTATAATTTTCTTGCTAAAGCCTTATGAGATGGGATTAAGGTTTCGCTGACTAGGAAAGATTAAGGAGACTGGCTATGTTTGGAATCAGAGCAGCTATGCTGTCAGTTTGAGGGTTTGAAGAGAGGGCTGGAGCATCCCTGATGCATGAGTAAAAAGGTCCGAAACTGGGTCCAGAATCTCTGGCTCCTCCTGTAAATAAGGCGACAGGAAGGGGAACCAGATTTGGCAAGGCCAGTATGGGGTGACGAGTATTAAGTTCCTTCTCAATCAGCTGGCTTTCTGAAGAGCTTTGGGTATCAATGGAAAAGGAGGGAAGGCATAAAGGAGACCAGAAGGCCAATCATCTGCAAGTGTATCCCTTGGTGACTCCCCAATGGAGGGGAATTAGGGCAATAAAGCTGCTGCATTTGGCATTCATGGAAGTGGCAAAAAGGTCACAGCAAGGCCGGCTCCCATCTGCGGAAAATCATCTCCGCTACTTCTTGTTTTAGGGACCACTTGTGAGGCATTAGGATCGCTCTGTTGAGTTTGTCTGCTACCACTTTGGATTTCCCTGGGATGTGCACTATCATCAGAAAGCATTGGGAGCATGTAGCCCACTGCCATACTCTCAGGGCTTCTCGACAAAGGGGGTAGGGACCTGGTTCCTCCTTGTTTATGTACCAAACAACTTACATGTTGTCCAACTCTACTGCAATAGTTCCCAGCAGAAGAGAGTCCTGGAATGCTTGCAATGCTAAAAGCACCGTTCTTATCTCTTAGGATATTGAGTGCAAATGGGCCTCGTGTTCCTGCCACATGCCTTGAACTGTCCTTCCCAGATAATGACCCCCCACCGTGAGAAGTGTCCGCGGTCACTGTGACTAAAGGTTGGGGCGGCCAATGTTACATGATTGGAGTAAAGCCACCACTGAAGGTCCTTCTTGCAGGATTCGGTTATCAAGATATGGTGGGACGTGGGTAGTTCCTGCATGGACCACTGAACTGAGTGAATAGTATCCACTTTAGTATTCTGATGTGTAGGCATGCCAGTTGGATCATGGTAACTGCAGCTGCTATTGTTCTCATTACTTTGAGGATTGTTTTTGCCTGAACTTTTCTTTTGGGAAGAATGTTTAGGATTTGGGATCGTAAGACTTGAACCCTCTTGGAGGAAAGTTTTGCCACCATATTTCTTGTGTATAAATCTGCTCCGATAAAGACAATATGCTAAGAAGGCAACAAGACACACTTTTCGTAATTTATTGTGATTTCCAGGTGAGAGCAGAGCTGCAAAGTGGTGTCTCTCGCTTTTATTAGTAGATGCTTGGTGGTGGCAGTTAGGAGCCAGTCGTCAATGTACGGAAACACTCTGAATCTTAGACATCTCAAGTAAGCTGTGACTACTGCCATATACTTGGTGAACACTCTGGAAGCTGTAGTGAGACCAAAGGGCAGAGCTCGAAACTGGTAGTGACTGGCCCCCAGCCGAAAGCGCTAATGACTCCTGGATCACCTGTCCATCTTTATATGGTAGTACGCATCCTGAAGATCTATGGAGCACATCCAATTGTCTTTTCCCAGAAAGGGAAGTACTGACTGCAGTGTTAACATCTGGAACTTTGCTTTCTTCACTGATCTGTTTAATCTGGTGAGATCCAGGATGGGTCTCCAGTCCCCTGTTTTCTTTGGAACTTAAAAAAAACCTTGTGTAAGTTCCGGATCCTATTTGGTCTGCAGGGACTGTTTTGATGACTCTCTTTTTCTAGCAACTTTTCGATTTCTAGAGTTGCCTGCTCCCTCCGACTGGATGGAACGTCCGGGATGTTCCTTATGTTTGGGATGGGGAAGGAAAAGGGTAAGGAATAGCCTCTGGACCCACTTGTCTTTTGTGACTTTTTAGCCAGGCTTCTGGGTACAAAGATAAGCGACCCCTGACTGCCTACAGAGATGGACAAACAGGCTTCCTTTCAGGAGCGCTGAACGGGCTGGGCAAAGAAAGATCGTCTGTCAACCTGGTTTTGTGGACCGCCCTCTGCCGCGTGGCAAGCGTCTTCCATTATTGCTCCCCCCTCTGCCCCAAGGGGAAGGCTCACCAAGTGTCTTGAAAAACTCTCTGGGATTTTAGAAAACACATTTTTCCTCTCTTTTGGCCTTTTGGATAAGGTCTAGAAGGTAGGGAAAAACGGACTCCTATGGTAGAGAGAGTTTTTCCTTCCTGTTCCCACCTGGTTAGTGTGTCTTTGACCTTAGGCCTGAACACGGATGAGCCATCAAAGGGGGCATTAACAAAAGAGGACTTAAAGGGCTCCTCTAAGGTTACGCAAGCGTATTCAGGAGCATCTCCTTAAGGAAATTCCTGAACCTGCTGCCCTACTCACTCCATCAGTTGCATAGGAAATGAGCATCATAGAGAAGTTTACCACTGAATTCAAGGTGGACAGCTGGGAGGTCACTTTATCTGATACCCCTACAGCTGCTGAACCCTGGAAAGCATCTCCTAGCTCCTTCAAGAGATCTCTCTGTAACCTGGTAAAATGTGTAAGGTAATAGGGGACCTGAGTGTAAAGGTCACTGAAGAAATGGTGCGGTTTCCGTATCTGACCACCGTATGAGACTTTTTGTTTGGGTGATGGACAGAAGAGGACATCTCTGATGGGTCTATATCACGTTGTCGAACTTTTATAAGTTTGAACACCATATGTTCGAACTTTAAAAGTTTGAAAACATAATTAAAAAAAAAAAGCCACAAAAAACTTACCTGAAGGTTGTTAGCAGGGGGGCAATCATCCCTGCACCCCCCACTACTTAAATATACCAAATCCAAGATCGCACTACATTGCAGAAAATGGAAAGCTTCCCTTATGGAGATCTCTGTTGAAAAGTTTGAAGTTTTACAAGTTCGAACATGTGGTTTTGACCATATGATGTACGGACTTGCAAAAGTTCAACAGCATGAATGGGACCCATCTCTGACAAGTACTTTCTGGCGGCCGCCGCCACCACCATAGCATCTACTGGGACACCTTTTGTAAGAGAAGATTTATCCTTAGTGGATGTAATGAATTTATTTGTCCTCCGGAGAAAAGGGTCCACTGAGTTTGGAGACTACCATGTTTTTCAACAAACTAGATCCATGAGTTTATCAAAAGGCAGACACACCCAAGTGGCAGAAGGGTGAGACCTAAAAGCCTTCAGGTAGACAGACTCCTCAGAAGGGTTGATGGGCTTCCAGCCACCTCTCTGCTTAAGTACTTCTAGGACGTCTACAAATGAGACATCCACAGAGGGTGACCGTGGAGACCCTTCTGACTCATTGAGGTCTGTGAGAGATGTGACTGACTCCTCTGGGGAGCCAACATGCTTCCTCTTACATAATCTCTTGCAAGGGACTTCCGCAGAACGGTATTCTGGAGAGGTATCGGAAGAGAGGGGTTCACCAATGGGGTGTCCGGAGGCCGTGGGTCTCCACGTCTGTGTGGATGCAGTTGTGCAAAGATGGACACCAGTGTGTTTGGGGGAGGAATGAATGGATCTGATAGTGGAGCTGCCTGTGGGGATAACGCTCTCCTCATTGCCTCAAAAGCTCCCCACCCATGGACCGAGAAAGCTCCCGGCTCCAAAAAACTAGAAGGCATCCCCGGCACAAAGGGGATTGGCTCAGAGGCTGATGTAGGCGTGAGCTCACCAGTGCCGAGGCCCAGAGAGGCAAGTTTGGATCTGACAAATGTCTGATCTGACTGTCCTCCCAGAACCCGACCAGAGAATGTCGGCTCCTAGACTCCTCAAGCTCAGATGGCATCAAGGAAGTCAGAGTGGTAGAAGGGGCCAAAGATGCTGGAGCAGGTCACGGCTCTGATGGTTCCATTTCAATCAGCTCCATGCATTCCAGCTCTGAGGTCCCAAGTCGGGTCTGAGGAGGAATCGATGTTGGCAGGGAATGCTGAGTCGGTTCGCATACCATCTGGGTCAGCTCTGACAATACGGCTACTGCTGCTGTCCTCAAAAGTCTGCACACCACCTGATCCACATTATCGTCTAAAAGGCTCCTGGAGGATCGAGAGGAAGGGGCAGAGAAACTTGAAACCTGCAGAATGGGGGGGGGGGGGGGCTTAACGTCAGAAAAACAGGTTCCAGTTCTGGGGACTGGCGCTGAGCTTGAAAAACCAACGGCTCCAAAACAAAAGAAGCTCAGGTGGAAGGTGAGCCCGACATATTTTGGGTCTAATGACATGTTCGATAACTTTTTTGTCATTCCGAACGAGGTTATGAAGACGAGGAAGAAGATCATTTTCCTGATCTCTCAGACTCGTAGAGGAGGGAGAGATCGGTTTTGTTGGACTCTGACCTTCTGCTATTGCCTCCGAAAAAGAAGTAATTAATTGTTAAGTAAGTATCACTTTATTCTTCCTTTCAAGAAGAACCCTGGAACTAAGAGAGTGGCAAATCACACAAGACTCACAAAAATGTACTGCTCCAAGGCAGTACATATATACACACACACACACAGTATGATGACCAGTCACTGACTTTTTTTTTTACTACACTTGCAACAGTTTTTGAAACCCGAAGGTTTGGAATTTTTGGTCTGCTTAGACATCTTAAAGGCAAAAAACACTAATCACTATACATTCATATATATATATATATATATATATATATATATATATATTTATATATATATATCCCTATCCCTATATATATCTATCTATATATATGTATATATATATATATATATATATATATATATAAGTAGAAGCCACCCAGCAAAAATCAGGAGCACCAAGCAACAAATAAATACGTAAATAGTGGTGTTCTTCTTCTAAAGCCCAAAGTCCGTATTGGTGAAGTCTTCAAAAACAACCATTCGTTGGACAATTATACACCATACAGAAGATTTCTGGAAGCTTAAATTCAGATAAATCCAAGATAGCGATGTAGTAAAAGAACCAAAACTTTATTCGTAAGCGCTTTCACGGCAACTCAAAGTGCCGCTTCATCAGACAAACAGTTACACGCTAGTAAAGCGCCAAATTTAAATGCAGTAGATCCTCCTCATCCAATTAAAAACATTCCATCATTTAAAGTGATGCTCCCAAAAAAGGTTGGTCTACTAACATCAAAATACATATTAAATTATTACTAAAAAATTTAATTATAAA
>NC_056745.1:1125626735-1125644235 GCF_019279795.1 Protopterus annectens
GAGGGAGCAGGAACAGAAACTCCATCAAGAGGTTTCAAAGCCATAAGGGCATTAAACAAGCCCGGAGTGAAATTCTGCCATTCACTCTGAGGGTCCTTAGGAGCCACAGAAACGTGCTTTGTTGTTTGTTTCTTTTTCAAAGGGACAGCCACCTTGTAAAAGTTAGAAGGCTCGGACCCTGGACGGCATTCAGTAATAGCAGTCGGAGCATCCTTTCTAACCAAAATTTGAGGAACACACCTAGGCCCTTTGGAAATAATCAGCCGTGGTCCTCCTCTGAGCATCCTAAATGAGTCTTCAAGACCTCCAGTGGCGGCAAAGGAATCCAGTGGAGGAGTCAGATGATTCTCCTGGCTTTCACTAGCCTTGGGAGAGACACTGGGTGGAAGCAGCACAGCAGAAGAATCGGAACTAGACTTCTTGGCCATTTTCTTCACAGACGGCTGACCCTCGCAGCGGGAAGTTCCTGCCACAGCGTCTTTCGCTAAAAGCTTAAGACGTTGGTTCTCCAAGTACAAGGCCAAAGAGGAAAGCAGACTACAGTGGGTCTTTAGAACAAAAACCCATGGGAAGCACCGAGACAAAATAAGCACTGCTCATGACAATCTTTATTGGGAATCTGTCTCCTACACTGACATTTAGCCTTTCTGGATGACATGAACCCCACAAGCAACAAACGAAAGGAAAACCGATAACAGCAAAACCCCAAAGGGGCACTTATTTGAAATAGCTTAGTGAACCAGCAAATGAAGTAGGCGTTCAGACTGATGATCAGAAGATGCCATTCGGTCTGGCGGCAAAAAGGTTCTGAGGATGGTACGTCTGCATATCACCTTTATGCCTTATGCTATTATGCGGAAGCACATGTGTGACATACGTAATACCATAAGGCAACCTAAAGGCTTTGGTATACTGGCCAGACGTCTTGGCAGGGGATCCCTATTGTAATGAATACTGCAACAGTGAACTGGAAGGACATCCTACGGTACTATTATATTGGTTATTCACTAGATCATTTAAGTATGGGGAAATTGCTCAAGACAGGAGACATGCACTTGCTAAATCAGTCTTTAATGGAAAGGGGAATAGGACAAACCCAGAGTCATACAGAGCCAATAAGTTAACTTTCTTGTTATGGAAAAACAAGAGAATGTTATTTTGGATAAATTACTGTCAGAATTGGAAAGGTTGGGACTTGAAACCATATACCAGTATGCATATGCTGAAGACAGTCCTATTACTAACTATAGTATTACAGAACATCCTATTACAATAACTATAAATGAAAAACAGTACAGTGATGTAATTTATACAGATTTATCTTCAGCTTGTGATAGGGTCATAAACAAAACACTGATCAATAAATCAGATCAACTAGGTATTAATGTAATCATGATAACATGGATAGCTGCATGGCTTACAAATAGGACAAGGCAAGTACAGTGCAGCTACTGGACAGGTTAAATTCTAAGTTAAAGTAATGGTGTCCCACAGGGCTCTGTCACACACTCTTACTTGTTCAGGTTGTTTCTTTCAGATCTTTTTCATCTGAGATATTCTATAATCTATGCAGATGACTTGAAAATGGGTAAAAGGATTACATCCATTACAGACAAGGGCAGGTCTTCAAAACAACTTGACCAAACTGATGACTTGGACACAGTTGAATAATATGCTGATAAGTACAGCAATAACAAATCATATGAGATTTAGGAGACATAGATGTAAGCGTAAAGAAATAATACAGCACACTGATTAAAACTGTACAAGGGTAGATCTAGCTTTGAGTTTTTTTCTCATCAAATTAACAAATTAGTTAATGATAGTTATACAACTATAGGCTGTATAAAAACATCTATCAAGTCTGGGAAATCAGAAATGATGAAATCATAGCCGGCTTTAGGCACCAGTGAACCCTGTGGTCGCTGGGGGCCCCCCAACCACAGCAAGTTATCTTATATTGATACTTTGTAGCATGTCTGTCAAATTAACAAAAGCTAGTACAGCAATACTGTGTATTTAAACCAGCTGGGTAATAGCTCTTATTTATATCTACTTTAAAATTCAACGATATTTCTAGTTATAGTAACAATGTTTTATCAAGCAACAGGCTTCACAATTCCATTAAATATTTTACCACTGACATAGTGCCCTGGCTTAGTTAAACCCTGCTAGTGAACTTTCACTCCACTACAACTAACAATGTAGCCAGCTTTAGGTACTTACATTACTCGTGGCTGCAAGGGGGGCCCTTATTCTTTCTTGACTGTGTGGGGGCCCCACAAAAGCTACTGCTGGTTAGGGAAAATGAGGAGACAAAATATATTAATTTTCTGATTACGCTCTTTAACGTGAACAGGTCTGTGATATGACCCTGTTAGGATAAAGCTGACAATGAACATAAACAAGGTAACCACCAGAGAGATTAGTACCCACAGTGATTGATCTCCATGTAAACCCTGAATTTTAAGAAAAGTTGATGCTTCTGATCTTCTCAGATGGTTTTCACTTTCAGGAAATTCTATAAACAGTGGCAGAACACCAGATACTACAACTTTCAACTTCTTTGCAGAAGAATTCAGTGCAATACCAATAATAGTAGAATAAATGATCAAACTCGGGAACAAGTATTAAATATTACTATAATTTAATTAAAAAAAGTTAATAGTATAACATCTTGCATCAAATGCATTTCTGGACAATAAGTATAAAACTCTGACATCTGGATTTATTGGCTGTCTGTAATCCTGAATGATTTACAAACAAATTAAACTTTTTACAAAGTACAGAGCAAAATTATGAGAAAAATCAGGGAAGGTCTGTGAAATCAGTGACTGTGACAGTGACTGTGACATTTTTGCATTACTCCTCACTGAGGTAAATAAAAGTGACTTACCCTGCTGCTGCTTGACAACTGCTTAAACAGTCATTGATCTGGTGTGCCAGAACCAGCGTTGCACAATGTATTGTTATTTACTGAAATAAGTGCAAAATAAGAAGTTATGTACTCACCATAAAGTACAGTTTTGTACCTACCATAAATGTAGATGTTCGAGGATTCCATTGCTGCAGTCCTTACTATTGGGGTATAGTCCGCGTCCAGTCGGCCCGAATACCAGAGTATAAGGCTGACGTCGGTCATGGCGCCTTAGACTGACGTCAGTACGTCAGGGTACTAATGCGCATGACCGACGTCATATCCTCAGTCTTTTCTTGCCCCAGATGTCAGAAGACCCTAAAAAGACAAGGCCCAAAATACCTGCACCAAAAACATGTACAATATATACAAGAATATATACAAAAATAGAAACATGTAAACTCACCTACACAACCACCCCTAAACACAGAGGGGAAGGAGGGAGGTAAATTGGACTGCAGCAATGGAATCCTCGAACATCTACATTTATGGTAGGTACAAAACTGTACTATGTTCTTCGCTTTCCATCGCTGCACTCCTTACTATTGGGTAGAATCCCAAAGCAGAGGTAAGGGAGGCTGGCAAATCATAAAGAAGTAGGAGCTGACAACATGCCTTGCAAAACAGCTGTGGCAAAACCAGCCCTAGACTTAGAGTAGATAGGAAGGTGATAATGCTTAGAGAAATTATGCACTGAACTCCAAGTAGCTGCTTCCAAAATATCCTTAGTTGCCACCCCTTAGAAATGCTGTTGAAGTGGCAGTAGCCCTAGTGGAATGAGGCCTAATCCCAGCTGGAATCTCCTTGCCATGATGGGAATAACAAAATGCAATGCAAAAGCCAATCCACCTAGAAATAGTTTGTTTTGACACAGGCTTGCCCTGTGAACTCAAAGCAAAAGAAACAAACAACTGCTGAGACTGCCTAAAATCCTTAGTCCTGCTTAAATAATAACGCAATTGCCTGTGTACATCTAAAGTGTGCAAAATCTTTTCCCCTTTATTTTGAGGGTCTGCATAAAACGTAGGCAAATGAATAGTTTGGTTTAAAGCCACACTAGAAACCACCTTAGGCATAAAGGAAGGATTAGTACGTAATGATACCCTATCCTTATGGAAAATCAAAAGGGCTCTACTGCCATAAGGGCCTGCAACTCAGACACCCTTCTTGCAGAAGTAATAGCCAACAGAAAAGCAGTCTTCCATGACAAGTATTTCAATTCAGCAGTAGCTGCAGGCTCAAAAGGTTGTAGAGTAAGTTTTCCAACACAAAATTGAGATCCCAAGCAGGAGTAGGAGCTCTACGTGGGGGTCTTATATTCTTTGCCCTCTAAGAAACTGCTTGAACAAAGGATGCGAAAACAAAGGTGGGTCACAATCATAGTGAGCTGAAATTGCTGCAGCATGAATCTTAATAGAAGAGAAGGACAAACCTTTGTCCAATAACTCAGTAAGATATTGAAGAGCCACACTCAAATTAGGCTCAGAAATCTCCAAATTCTTTGCTGTACTCCAAAATAAAAATCTCTTCCATTTTTCTGCGTACACTCTCCTTGTACTAGGTCTTCTAGCTTCCATAATCACATTTAAAACTTGTTGAGGAAGTTGAGACCTGCTGTGTTTTAACACAGAATATGCCAGGCTGTTAGATGAAGAGAGTGAAGCTTGACATTGAGCAGATGACCGTCCTTCTGAGATACCAGATGAGGAATCAGAGGTAAAGGCCATGGAGGCTTCTTTACCAGACTCCGTAGTAGTGGGTACCAGTGTTGCCGAGGCCAATCTGGAGCTATCAAAATCATCCTTGGCCTGTCTTGTCTGACCTTTAATAGTACCTTTGGAAGAAGAGGCAGAGGTGGAAAGGCATACACATGAAGGTTTTTCCAACTGAAAGACAGAGCATCCACTTTCCAAGCTGTGTGATGAAACCCCTTTGTGCAATACTTTGGCAGCTGGTGGTTTAGTGGAGAAGCGAACAGATCTATGTCTGGAGTTCCCCATGACACTGTCAATTTCTGAAATACATGAAGATCCAGTTTCCACCGTGGGGATCCATGATTTGTCTGCTTAACACATCTGCTAAGGAGTTCTGTGCTCCTGGCAGAAACCTTGCCTGAAGAGTTAGTTGCAAGCTTAGCGCAGTCTCCCATAAAATCATTGCTTGCCTGCATAGAGGATAAGAATGTGTTCCCCTTGCTTGTTGATGTACCACATGACAGTTGTGTTGTCTGTTAGAATCAACACCTGCCCTGGAAGAAGTAACTCCTTGAAAGCCATTAATGCAAACTGGACTGCTAACATCTCCTTCATGTTGATATGTAGATGCTGTAGTCTGGCAGGCCACTTGTCTTGTATCCACTTTCCATTTAGATGAGCTCCCCAAGCAATGTCCGAGGCATCTGTCGTTAAAATCTGACTTGCCTCTGGCCGGGTCACAGAGAGTCCCTTGTTTAGGTGACATTCCTGAGCCCACCACAAGAATTCTTTTTGAAGGCAAGGTATTATTTGAATGACAGTGTCCAAATCCTGGCAGTGCTGTGTCCATACATTTTGAGATACCATTGTAGCTTCCTCATATGCAGTTTGGCATTGGGAAGCACCAGAATACAAGATGCCATGAACCCTAATGCTTGAAGGACTGTCCTTGCAGTCAGCACGGACTGATGAGATAGTTGATGGAAGTAAAGTGACAGACTCTTTTGTTTGTCCGGGGTTAAAAAGGCCATCTGGGCTGCTATATTCAGTCTCACACCCAGAAAGCACATGTCTTGAGAGGGTACTAGACTGGACTTTATTTCGTTCACAGAATACCCTAGGCATCTTAGCACTGCTATAACATATTCCAGATGCTGTAGAAGGTCTTCCTTTTCTTGAGCCAGAATCAGGCAGTCGTCCAAGTAAGGATAGATTTGAATTCCTTGAAGCCTGAAATAAGCTATCACTGGAGCCAGAACCTTTGTGAATACTCTGGGCAGTAGATAAGCCAAAGGGCAATGCAGAGAACTGATAATGAGAATTTCCAGTTCGAAACCACAGATACTTCCTGCAACTTAGCCTTATAGGCACATGAAGGTAAGCTTCCTTGAGATCTAAAGTTACCATCCAGTGATCTTTGCCCAGCAGAGGTAAAAGTTGTTGTAACGTCAACATCTTGAACTTGGGAATGTCCAGATAAGTGTTGAGGAGAGATAAATCCAAAATTGGTCTCCACGTGTTCCCCTTCTTTGGTACTAGGAACAGGCGAGAATAAAATCCTAGGCCCCTTTCTGATACAGGGACTGGCTGAATGGCCCCATCTGGAGTAACTGAGAAACTTGCTTGTGAGCCTCTTTTCTTTGTGGAGGAGGAACGTCTGGCATGCCTTTGAAAGGGGCATTGTGTGGAAATAAAACCTGTAACCGTGGTGAATGATATCCAACACCCATCTGTCTTGAGTAATTAAATCCCAATTTTCTTTGAAAAGAGACAGTCTTCCTCCCAAAGGAGCTGCCAGGCGAGAATCCACTGGCAGCTGAAAAGTCAGGTCATTGGGTCTGTTTACGAAAGGACTGACCCCTGCCCTCACCAGAAGTCTGAGCAGGTGAACTCCATGATCTAGGCCTAAAAGAACCTTGAGCCCTGCCCCTACCACGTCTAGACCTACCCCTAGACTGGGAATCATAAGCAGGATATGTCCACCCCTTAGCAGGCCAATTTCTACTAAACTTGGTGGCTGCACCTGCAAAAATCTTTAACAGTTTGCATAGACTTAGCTTTGTCCTCCATTTTCTTTAAAAGTGCTTCCACAGGCGATCCAAACAACACATCAGACTGTAAAGGAGCATCCAAAATCCTTGTCTTAACATGCTCAGCTAAATTCTGATCCTTCAACCAGGCATGCCTACGAAGAACAGAACTAGTAGCAGCCACCCTCGAGGAGGCCTGTACAGCATCAAAACCACATTGCAAAGAATGCTTACCCACTTGTTCAGACACATGAACCAAATCCAGCAACTCTTTACACTCAATACCTTCCGCCAAAGCATCCACCTTAGATTTCAATTGTGAAAGGAGATAATTTTGATATTTTAGCATGTGAAACTGACAATTCAAGCTCTCATGGCTAGAGTGGAAGAAGTATACACTTTCTTTCCCCACCTATCCAAAGCCCTTGCCTCTTTATCAGTGGGAACAGGATTTTTAACCACAGAAGCTTTAACACCTTTAGGCCCCTGAGAAACAGTTTCTGGGTCCGCCCTAGGACTCTTAAACAAATACTTATGAGCTTGGGCACCCTATAATACCTATCAGGTTTAACAGGAGCAGGAGGCAAAGAGTCAGGGTTCAGGGAAGCCTCTGCAAAAACATCTTCCACCACATTCAACACAGGAGGAATAGCTAAGGGCCTATGCTGGGGCAAAAACAAGAATTCCCTAAGCCTTTTCCTGGAATCAGAGTAATCCTGGCCTTCCCATTTAAAATGCTCCCTCATGGAATGCAGAGTCTCTGAAAATGAGAAATCCTCAGGAGGAGAAGCTGTAGGAGTGGAATCATCCACATCAGAATCAGAATAAGTAGGATACTCCTGCAAGTCTTCCACAGAAGACTCTGAAGCCTCTGAACATTGTTCAAAACTATCAAACTCCGGTTCCACCCTAGGCCTCTTATCAGGCGGGGGCATAGAACCTCTAATCAAAGTAATCAAATCTTCTGCCATTTTAAGCATATGTTTCTTAGGTACAGAACCCGAAATGCTAGGAGAAGCCCTCACTGAAGCTGAACTAGGCCTACCTCTCAAAGAAGTTTTGGCAACAGAAGGAGGCTCTAACTACCTTGGGAAGAGAGGGAAGAACAGTTACCTGAGAAGCCCCTCAGCCTGGCCTACCTCCTGAGAAGGCACATCCTGTAATAGTAAAGTTTCTGCCTGAGACTCCATGGAAACTCCAGGCAAAACCTCTGGCTCCACTGAGCCTTCTAAAGAACCGGCGTCCGGGACTGCCGGTTCATCAACCCTAGGCTTCACTGATTTGTCCTTGCGCTTCTTGGAAGCGGGCGGAGCATCCGGCGGCATTTTATAATTGCAACGCTTCCCAAACACTAACCTGGCACAGTCTAACCTCCTCTTAATAGTGCGTTTGTTAAACCTAGCACAAGAGCGGCAACCAACAACGTCGTGCTCAGGCCTAAACAAGGTATACACAAGGTATGGTAATCCCTATGAGGTATCTGTTTCCCACAAGAAATACAGTTATTCACTTTTCTGACATCCGGTAAAATACTGAGGCAAGAAAAACCAAAATGTTCCCCAACGGGGTACTTAGCCAACTCTGTTTCGGTCTGAAACTCCGGTTTCGGAAATATTTCAGAACGCCAACCTGCACTCGCAAAACTGCTTCTGCATCGGACCATGCAGCAAAAAAGACTGAGGATATGACGTCGGTCATGCGCATTAGTACCCTGACGTACTGACGTCAGTCTAAGGCGCCATGACCGACGTCAGCCTTATACTCTGGTATTCGGGCCGACTGGACGCGGACTATACCCCAATAGTAAGGACTGCAGCAATGGAAAACGAAGAACATCGGCCCATGCGAGTTGTACATCTCGCCTTCATTCTTAACTGATGGGTTTGGAGCCGATCCCTCGGCTCCGGTACAGCCACATGCAAAGCTCGAGGTCTTCCAATAGCTCGATGCCATGCCCCCTATCCCACGATGCACTGTGAATTACCTCAGATCTTGTTTGCTGCATATACTATAACCATATATAATAGTTATTCCCCTATAGAAGGGAAGAAGAATTTGAGCAACCAGGATGAAACCAACATCTAGGTCAACTATCAGCCAGGAAGGGGTAGGAGGGAGGGAAGTAAAAATGAAGGCGAGATGAACAACTCACATGGAACGTTATGGTGAGTACATAACTTCTTAATGTGAAGTTGTTCAATCTTGCCGTTCATTCTTAACTGATGGGTAGCGTCCCAAGCACCATCAATCTCGGGTGGCTCATGGGAGTACATTTCTCAGGACCGTGGACCCAAAAGATTCTCTATCCCTGGAGGCCTTATCCACTTTGTAATGAGTGATAAATATATGAGGTTTGACCAAGTGGCTGCTGCACAAATGTTATCAAGGGGAAGTTTGGCTGAAAACACAGAGGATGTAGAAACTGCTCTGGTTGAGTGAGCTTTAATCTTGTGTTGCAAGGGCATATGAGCAGCTGAATAGGCAAAGGTAATACAATCAGATAACCATTTAGACAGAGTTGTTTTAGCCACTGGGCTACCTTTCCTGGATTCAGGGAATGAAACAAAAAGCTGGTCTGATTTCCTGAAACCTTTTGTTCTATCCAAATAAAATCTGAGCTGTCTGTGAACATCAAGTTGGTGCAGCATATACTCTAACTTGTTGGAATGATTAGGGAAGAAAGCTGGTAACTCAATAACTTGGTTAATATTGGATTCTGAACATACTTTTGGGCATAAAAGAAGGATTTGTCCTAAGTGAAACTCTGTCAGCATGAAAAATAGGAGGGTTAATAGATAAAGCATGAAGCTCTGACACTCTGCAGGCAGAAGTAATAGCTACCAGAAAAATGGTTTTCCATGACAAAATATTTGAGGTCACAAGATGATGCTGGTTCAAACGGAGGGAGAATCATACGTGAAAGCATAAAATTTAGATTCCATGGAGAATAGGGAGTCTTCACAGGTAGTCTCATATGAAATGTCCCCTTGAGAAAAGCTTTGGATAATGTGTGGGACCTAATATTTAAACCGTCAACCCCAAGATGAAATTTAGAAATAGCAGCCAACTGAACCCGAACTGTTGCTGCTGCCGCTCCTTTGTTAAAGATCATAGTCAAAAATTCTAATATAGATGTCATGGGGGCTTGGTAAGGATCATTATTATTTTTAGAGACCCATATGGAAAATCTCTTCCACTTACTAAGATATAATTTTCTAGTGGAGGGCTTATGAGAAGACAAAAGGATCTGTTTTGTCTCACTGGAAAGGTTATGAAGCCTGGCTATGAGGGGAATTGGTACAGCCAAGCTCTCAGCTTCAATTACTTTAGAGAGGGATGAAGGTCCCCAGACAAGTGTGTCAGGAGGTCTGGAACTGGGTCCAGAATCCAGGGATCCAAGAGATGAGGTTGAAGGAATGGGAACCAAATCTGCCGAGGCCAATGAAGGGCTATAAGAATGATGGTCCTTCTCAGGGATTTTGCTTTCTGTAGAACCTTGGGTATCAATGGTATTGGTGGAAATGCATAGAGGAGACCTGGGGGCCAATCGTGTACAAGTGCATCCCTCAAAGCTTCTCGCGGAGGGGCAATCAGGGCAAAGTAGCTTCTGCATTTTGTGTTGATGTGACAGGCAAAAAGGTTGCAGCAAGGCTTGCCCCATTTGCGGAAAATCCTGTCCGCAATCTCTTTCTTGAGGGACCACTCGTGTGGCAACAGGATTGCCCTGCTTAGTTTTTCTGCTTCCACGTTGGAGCTCCCCAGGATGTGCATTGCCAAAAGAAAGCGCTGGGAGAAACCAGCCCACTGTCAAACTCTGAGGGCTTCTTGGCAAAGGGGGTAAGATCTGGTTCCCCTTGCTTGTTCAAATACCAGACTACTGACATATTGTCTGTCTGAATCGCAATCGTTCCTAGAGGAAGAGAGTCCTGGAAGTACTGCAACATCAAAAGTATTGCTCTCATCTCCAGGATATTGATATGCAAATGTGACTCCTGATCAGTCCATGTGCCTTGGGCAGTCTTTCCCTGAAAATGCCCCCACCATATCAGGGAAGCGTCCGTGGTCACAATGGCTACTGGAGGGGGTAGAACAACAAAGGGGCGTCCTATAGTGACATGAAGAGACGTCAACCACCACTGTAGGTCTTTCTTGCAAGAGGTTGTAATCAATATTGTGAGAGCTTGTAATCAATACTGCGTTGTCCATGGGTAGTTCCTGGCAAGACCACTGAGTGAACAACAGCCACTGAAGGATCCGCATACGCATTCTTGCTAATGGTATGGCTAGGATTGCTGCTGCCATCATACCCAATGCTTTCAGAACTTCTGAAGCTGGTGCTCTGTCTTTTGATACCAATGTGCTGACATGCTGATGAAAAAGAAAGACTCTTTCCATTGGTAGCCTTAGAGTGGTGGTTGAGGTGTCTAGCTCTGCCCCAATAAAAACGATATGCTGCGATGGCGACAAGGCAGACTTTCTGAGTTGACTGTAATGCCTAGATGATTGCAGAGTGACAGAGTGCACTCCCTTGCCTGAATCAGTTGATGCCTGGTGGTGGCGGAAAGGAGCCAATCATCTAGGTACAGAAACACCTGAAATCCTAGACGCCTCAGGTGAGCCGTGACCACTGCCATGCATTTGGTGAACACTCTGGGGGCTGTAGTGAGACCAAAAGGCAGGGCTCAAAATTGATAATGACTTGCTCCCCGCCGGAAATGCAAGTGATCTCTGGATGGCCTGGCCATCTTTATGTGGTAGTACGCATCCTTGAGATCTATCGTGCACATCCAATTGTCTTTCCCTAAGAAGGGAAGACTAGACTAAAGCGTGACCACCCGGAACTTCTCTTTCTTTACATATTGGTTGATTCTGCTGAGGTCCAAAATAGGTCTCCAGTCCCCCGTTTTCTTTGGAACCAAAAAGAATATTGAGTAAGTTTCGGATCCTGTTTGGTCTGCTGGGACTGACTGGATGACTTTTTTCTAGCAACTTTCAGACCTCTATAGTTGTCTGATCCATGCAACTGAGTGGAATGTCCGGGATTCTCCTTATGGTTGGAGGGGGGTGTGGCGAATGGTATGAAGTACCCTCTGGAAATGATACTTTGTACCCAGCTGTCTTTTGTTATTTTTAGCCAGGCATCTGGGTACAAAGATAAGTGACCCCCAACTGCCTCCAGAGCAGGACAGTTGGGCCTCCTTTCAGGAGTGCTGGTAGGGTTGCCCAGAGAAGTGATCTCTGTCACCCTGGTGTTGCGGACCCCCTCTGCCTCGAGGGTGGCATCTTCCATTATTACCCCCTCCTCTGCCCCTGGAGGGGGGTTCACCACGTGTGTCCTGAAAGGCTCCTTGGGCTTTCCGGAACTGATTTTCCCTTCCCTTTGACCTTTGGGATAAGGTTGGGTAGGGGTGGAAAAACGGACTCCGACAGCAGACAGTCTTTTGCTCCTGTTTACACCTGGTCAAAGTTTCCTTCACTTTAGGCCCAAAAAGGGATGAGCCATCAAAGGGAGTGTTCACGAAGGATGACCTAAAGGGCTCCACGAAGGAACACACGCGCATCCAGGAATGTGTTCCAAGAGCGATTCCTGTACCCGCTGCCTTACTCATTCCATCAGCTGCATATGATATGAGACAAATGTATGAGTTGACAATAAAATTTAGGGTAGAAAGCTGGGCAGCAACTTTATCAGAGGCTCCTGCAGCTACCGTACCCTGAAGAGCATCTCCCAACTCCTTAACTCATTCACTTCAGAGCAGCTCAGAAAAAGCTGCCTGCTTAATTCCACCATAGGAACAACATTGCAGCCTGAGCTCATTTTCAGAAAACCCATTTGTAATACCATACAGAAAGCAAATGTTCATAACTCTAACTATAAGAGCTAGACTAAAAATGTAAACGCGGAAGTTGTTCAGCAGACACTGACCTTTCCAACAGTGTAAATGTTGATAGTGCATATCAAAGACATTATTAAATATTTGGCAACAAATGTTGATATTGTGCATATTTTTTACCTTTATGGAAAAGCAAAGCACAATATCTTGGTCAATGTACCATGCAGACCCATACACTTTGAATTTAATTTGTTAGTATGAATGTCAGCTTTAAAATGATACCTTAACCATTACTGTGTGATGCTCCTTTCTTGAGATATTCACAGAAATATGATTAATATATTATTTCTCATAACTGATAAAGCATAATATCTCATCACCTGTAACAGACAGAGCCTACATAACAGTGTAGAAGATGTGTATCTGAATGTCAGCTTCAAAATGATGCATCATTTGTGTGATCACCATGCTCCCTTGCAAAGATATGGGCATAATAATGAGAAGTATCGTAAAATGTATAATTTTCATAACAAGACTAAACAAAATGTGATATCTGTACATGTGTACAGTGCACAGACACAGTTTTTTACCATGTTGTAAGGAGTAACACTGTCTTTAAGATGAGGTATTACATGGCACACTGACATGCTCCCTTGCAAAGTTATTTACCAAAATATGAAAAAAAATCATAATCTTCATAACCTAAGTCAGAAACAAAATTTGATATCTGCACGTGTACAACATACAGGCACCATTCTTTTACCATGCTGTAACTATCAATACTGTCTTCAAAATGAGTTATTACTTAGCACATTCAGACACTCCCTTGCAAAGTTATTTACCAAAATATGAAAAAGAATCATAATTTCCATAACATAAGTCCGAAACAAACTTTGATACTGGCACATGTGTACAGCATACAGACAATTCTTTTACCATGTCAGAACCAGCAATACTGTCTTCAACACGAGGTATTACTTGGCACAATGACATGCTCCCTTGCAAAGTTATTTACCAAAATCATAATTTCCATAACCTGAGCCCTATCAAAACTGATATATGTACATGTGTACAGCACTCAGAAGCAGTTGCTTTACCATGTAGACACATATGATTGTAAACATACACATTCGTGGTGTAGCCAACATACTGCTGAATGGGTACATGTAAAGAGAAAAAGCAAGGTAAGGACCGCCATTCCACTAATGAACCCAGGACAGGCATGGGACTTCAGTGGCAAGCAAGGCCATCTGATCTGTCCAAGAGCGGTGCTGGCTACCCACTCAGACAGCTGATACCAGTGCAGTCTCATAACCTCCTTCAGTGTCAGCAGTCTGCCTTACCTATGCCTTTTCTCTTTACATGTGCCCATTCAGCACTGGTCCCAAGGGATCAAGTTCTGTATTACTAAGCCTTTCTTGTCATCTAAACTCTACACATGCCTGATAAAAGCAGAATAGAAAAAGAAGTATTGCAGGATGGTTACTGACATATTAGATTGCACGTGCTAGCACTCTCCTGAAACAGTTGCTCTTTCTCAGCATCTTCACCAGCTCCTTACCACAGTTATTTGCCAAACTCAAAAATATATTTTACACAACACATTTCATAATAGAGTTTTACTTACCATACTGGTCCCTACTTGGTCATGGATGTTTTCCATTCTTCTCACAAGCTGCATATTACCAGTACTGCCATAGCTCTCCTCACGCCATTGTGGAGGTCAGTCAAGAAAGTACAGTTTTGTACCTACCATAAATGTAGATGTCCGATAGGTATGCATCTGCAGTCATCACATATGGGTTGTCCTGCCTCAGGCAGCCCTTCGGTCGGCCGGATTCCAAAGTCTGGATCCAGCGTTGGCTGATGTCGCCCTTTCCCCGACGTCAGAGCGCCTGGGGTATAAAAGCGTCAGCCGACGCCATCTTCCTCAGTGTTACTTGCCCCAGATGCCAGATGCCCTCAAAGGAAGGCTAAATTTGGAGGAATGCAATAAATTCCAAACATGCACAGAAATATATATATACAAATATATATATATATATATATATATATATATATATATATATATATATATAATTATATATATATATATATATATAAAACAAATACACCATAATAGATAACCCCAGCTAGCTATGAGAGGGAAAAGTACCCAATAAATACCAAAGAGGGGAAGGAGGGAGGGTAAACCTGACTGCAGATGCATACCTATCGGACATCTACATTTGTGGTAGGTACAAAACTGTACTATGTCCTTCAAGGATGCATCTGCAGTCATCACATATGGGTAGAATACCATAGCCAATCTGGGGGTGGAGGATCTATGTAAAGGATGGTGTAGCTAAAATGCCCTGCAGGACTGCCGTAGCAAAGCCTGCTCTGGATCTGGAATATAAAGGTAAATTGTAATGCTTGGAAAATATATGCACGGAGCTCTATGTAGCAGCTTCTAAAATGTCCTTGGTAGCCACCCCTCTTAAGAAAGCTGTGGAGGTGGCTGTGGCTCTGGTGGAATGAGGTCTAATGTTAGCTGGCACAGCTTTTCCATGAAAGGAATAACAAGAATGAATGCAATTCCCTATCCATTTTGAAATTGTCTGTTTGGAAATTGCTTTTCCTTGTGCACCAGCAGCATATGCTACCAACAACTGGTCAGGTTTTCTGTAGCTTTTAGTTCTGTCCAAGTAGTAGCGCAACTGTCTGTGTATGTCCAGGGTGTGCAGAAGTTTCTCCCCTTCGTTTTGTGGATTTGGAAAGAAGGCAGGCAGGTGAATAGCTTGGTTTAATGAGACCCTGGATACCACCTTTGGCATAAATGAAGGATTGGTTCTCAATGAGACTCTGTCTTGATGAAAAATAAGAAATGGCTGTACTGCCATGAGGGCCTGTAACTCAGATACTCTTCTTGCTGAGGTTATGGCCAGAAGGAAGGCAGTCTTCCAACACAGGAACTGTAGTTCTGCAGATGCTGCTGGCTCAAAGGGAGGCAGAGTTAGTTTTTCCAACACGAAGTTATGGTCCCAAGTAGGCACTGGAGGTTTCCTTGGAGGATTGATGTTTTTAATTCCTCTTAGAAACTGTCTTAGGAGAGGATGAGAAAAGACAGGTGGATCAGTATTGTACTCTGCTGAAATTGCTGAAGCATGAATTTTAATGGAAGAGTAAGACAGGCCATTGTGGAGCATTTCTGCCAAGTATTCCAGGATATGTGCCACGTTCATCACTGTCGCATCTAGGCCCTTTGTGGTGCTCCAAGTGTGAAATCTTTTCCATTTTGCTGAATATGCCTTTCTTGTGGAAGGCGTGAGCTTCCATGATGATATCCTTCACTCTCTTGGAAAGCTTATCCTGAGGAGGAGTCAAGGTATTTTCCAGGCTGTTAATTTCAAGGTTTTCAGGTTGGAATGCAGAGTTTTGTAATTGTGCTGTGTCAGGAGAAGTGGCCATTGAGGAAGAGGCCATGGTGTCGTACGTGACATGCTCTTTAACAGTGGGTACCAGTGCTGTCTTGGCCAGTCCGGAGCTATCAGAATCACTTTTGGCTGCTCTGTCCTGATCTTCAGTAAGACCTTGGTCATTAATGGAAGAGGTGGAAATGCATACACTGTTAGAGTTCTCCAGCTGAAAGAGAGGGCGTTCACTTTCCATGCTTGTGGGTGGTATGTCCTTGAGCAGAATTTCTTCAGCTGATGATTGTGGGGGGAGGCAAAAAGATCTATGTCCGGCCTTCCCCATGATTGTGTTATCTGTAGGAAGATGTCTGGGTGCAGCATCCATGATATTTCTGCTTAAGCTGTCCGCCAGTATATTGTCTTTTCCTGGCACAAACTGGGATTGCAGCTCTATACTGAGTTTCAAGGAAAGTTCCCATAGATTCATTGCCAGTCTGCAAAGAGGGCAGGAATGGGTGCCTCCTTGCTTGTTTATGTACCACATAACTGTGGTGTTGTCTGTCCTTATTAGCAGGTGGCCTTGATGCAGAAAGAGTTTGAAGGCCTCGATTGCATGCATCACTGCCAGCATTTCCTTTTGGTTTATGTGCATGCGTAGCTCCTTTTGTGACCATAGTCCTTGAATACATCTGCCCTCCATGTGTGCTCCCCAACCGTGGTCTGAAGCGTCGGTTGTAATGGTTTGGCTGGCTATTGGTTTGCTGAAGGGCAGACCCCTGTTTGACTGGCTTGCTTGAGCCCACCACGGAAATTCCTTTTGGAGGCATGGAATGAGTGGGATCAAAGTTTCTAAGCTGTGACTGTGCTGAGTCCATAAACTCCTTAGGTACCATTGTAGTTTCCTCATATGCAGCCTTGCTTGTGGAATCAGCAGAATGCAAGATGCCATGTAACCCAGGGCCTGCAGGATTTTCCTTGCAGTCAGCTGAGTTTGTCTTGTCAGATTCTTGAAGTAATCCAGTAGTTGTCTTTGTTTTTCTTCTGTGAGAAAAGCCATTTGGGTGGTTGTGTCTAGTTCCGCACCCAGAAAAGTTATTCTTTGGGATGGAACAAGTCTTGATTTGTGAATGTTGACCGTATATCCCAAGGCCTGCAGTAGGTGGATGGCATAATTCAAGTCCTTTACCAAAGTTTGTTGGCTGTCCGCTTGTATAAGGCAGTCGTCCAGATATGGGTATATTTGAATCCCCTGAAGTCTGCAGTGTGCAATTACTGATGCCAGGCATTTCGTGAATACTCGCGGCGCAGCAGATAAGCCAAAGGGCAATGCTGAGAATTGATAATGCTCTGAACCTGCAAGAAATCTGAGGTGTCTTCTGCAACTTTGTCTGATAGGGACATGCAGGTATGCCTCCTTGAGGTCTAGAGTCACCAGCCAAGACCCCTTGCCCAGCATGGGAAGGAGTTGCTGTAGAGTCAGCATTTTGAATTTTGGCACAATGAGATAAGTATTCAGTGCGGACAAGTCGAGAATAGGCCTCCATTGATTTTCTTTTCTTGGAACAAGGAATAGTCTGGAATAAAATACTTGGCCTTGTTCTGAAAGAGGAACCTTTTCTATAGCTTTCAT